>NW_013665803.1:341122-343172 GCF_000517525.1 Limulus polyphemus | reverse complement strand
GAACCAAACTAAATAACAGTAAACCTTTTTTTGATTTACGGTATTTTTTTATTTTGATGTTTTGAGCTCTTTTGTGTTTAAAACAATATATACTAATTTTTAAAGTATCAAATTGAATTTTTGTTCAATAAAAATTTTTCAAATGCGACTGTAGCTTTTTTCCTCCAAAATTTTGTCTTCAAAATAAGGGTGCGTCTTATATTCCGAACAATACGATAATCAAAGTTTTCTATATCTACATACGTATACGTAAGCGAGTGTAGGTATGCATATGTGATTGTGTGTGTTTAATGAATCGTTTACTGTATTTTCAGTGAAATAGTTTTATTACGGAAAATAATACAGTTATGTTCTTAATTCTTAAGCTACTGACGTGTATTTTCTATAAAGATTAGTTATGAACTTGGACTATACCCAGTTTGCTATTCAAGCACTTAGTAACGTTATTCCTACATCAACTGTAACGAAAAACTTCCTACGACTGAAGAAATGAGCCATAAAAATTTGACGGTTAAAAACACAAAATAATATGATAAATAACCAATTTCGAGTTTGAAAGATTATCTAAGACGTACGCAATTGCCCATCTTCAGAACAGGACTTATAATAAAGCCTAAACCATCAAAAACGAAATATACTTACCTATAATTGTTTTAACCTTTTTCCCCTTTTACATGTCTTATTAGTTATAATTGTAAATGTTCCACATTATCTTACTTTATAGAACATACTGTTCGTTTACTTAAGTAAAATCATTTTAATATACCTATTTTTTACTTCTTTTTGTTGAACAGAATGAAAAAAAACTTTAAAGAATAACGTGTTCAATAAAATAATAAGGGGGAACATAAAAAAATCCATCTTGTTATTTATTCAAAGTTTCTTTTAACAGTTCATAGATCAATTTAGAGATAATATGTAAAACGTCTCTTAACTCGGGGGGGGGGCAGTGGCACAGCGGTATGTTTGTGGACTTACAACGCTAGAAACCGGCTTTCGATACCCGTGGTGGGCAGAGCACAGATAGCCCATTGTGAAGCTTTATGCTTAACTTCAATCAACAACTTAACTTGGGACCGAACGCAACCCATTGGTTAGCGTATTGGACTGTAACGGTCAAATCAAACTATGCGGACTGACAAAAGTAGCCCACTCTATCACTTCAAAATTAGAAACGGTAGCCCAGATAGCTCTCCAGCAGTTTTGGGGAAAATTCAATAAAAAACACACACCTTAATTTCATTATTTGTTTACTCTCCATTCATATGTAGCAGGCCCCCCAGTAGCACAGCGGCATGTTTGTTGACTTATGCCGCTAGAAACCGAGTTTCTATGCTCGAGGTGGGTAGACCACAGATAGTCCTTGCTGTAGCTTTGTGCTTAATAACAAACACCAACCTATGTAGCAATGTTTCGCTTAAAACCTATTTATTAGCACACCATTATTAGCAAAAAAGAGTATGTTTATGAAATTAAAAGTGATAATATATTTCACCTTTAATAAGATTATGACAACGGTTAACGAAGAAGGCTAATGACACGCATCTAAATAAAAACCTAGTGTATTTGCAGGCCCTTTGTCAGGCTCAAAGTCGCTATAAAGAAACTACGAACTATGAATACAAATGTAGCTGAAAAAAAACATAACAGATAGGATTAAAAGAATGCGAGGATACAAAAACTAGCTATTTGAAACAAAACATTGTTGCGTTAATGTGGCGTGAGACAACATATTAGTGTAGCTAAAATACTATAATAGTTGGAAAACATTTTGTAAGCTACCTATAATAACCAATATTCTATACTTACACTCATAATTTCCCTATTTTCTAAAACAGATACATCACTGGAGACAAAAAAGGAATTTGGATGTTTTATTCTCTAAGTGGTAACGTATTATATATCACTTAAATATACTACCCTATCTAGAACCGTAGTATACCACTTAAATATTCTACACTAATCTAGAACCGGAGTATACCACTTAAATATTCTACCCTAATCTAGAACCGGAGTATACCACTTAAATATACTACCCTAATCTAGAACC
>NW_013665803.1:317227-340122 GCF_000517525.1 Limulus polyphemus | reverse complement strand
CCACTTAAATATTCTACCCTAATCTAGAACCGGAGTATACCACTTAAATATACTACCCTAATCTAGAACCGTAGTATACCACTTAAATATTCTACCCTAATCCAGATTAGGGTAGAATATTTAAGTGGTATACTACGGTTCTAGATTAGGGTAGAATATTTAAGTGGTATACTCCGGTTCTAGATTAGGGTAGAATATTTAAGTGGTATACTCCAGTTCTAAGAACCGTAGTACCTACTTCTTAGACAATATTATTGACATTCCGAAACCTACTCTCACAACCAGCATGGATTATAAACGTACTGGCAACAATTTCTATTTAAACTAAAATAAAAACCCCATCCCAAAAGATTAGTTTTTATGCCTAAAAAGTCCATGCTCTAACAGTGAGGATTTCCACTATGAAGCAAAATTTATTTAAACAAGAGAATTATCCCGATAATATCCTTGATAATGCTAACCTCATCACACTCAGTTTACCATAAGTTAATTACCCTCAGCCCAATGACAGACTACATACTGACAGAATACTTTTGGTTCTCCTATACCACCCACTCACCATTCAGATTTAAAGAATTGTGCAACAAAATATTTCTTTACTAAATGGAGGTTACATATTCGTTCAGTTTATCACAAGCTGATTGTCTCCATCCGGTGACAGACTACTAATTAACAGAATACCTTTGGTTCTCTTATATCAACCCTTCAATAGCTAGACTTACAAAATGTTCAACGTAACTTTAACGAAAGACCACAAATTAGCTCACATATATTCACTACCACTCCGCTAATTTCTTTAAAACACGATAACAACTTGAAAAATCACTTAGTACATTCTAAATTACAAACTGAAGTCACCAGATTCGAACAAACTTACGGAATTTAACCTCTCTGGTGGAGTTTGTACAACAACTTCTTCAACTCCACGAATGACTTCACAACAACTTTCACATTTGACATAAAGGTCATTTCAGCTGCACCTCAGAATCTATTCGCTATGTACAATGTAACCACACTTATATAGACGAAATCATACTGACCTCCCTATTCCTCCCTCCTACCACAGCGAATCAACAATATGAAAGCTTAGAGCACAGACATATTTACATTATGTCGTCTGTTACCTCATGGGATAAATGAATCAATTAAATCCATTTTGTCTTAATTACCCCCCCCCCTCCTCTCTCTTCCTTATCTCCTTTCAGTTTAACAACTATTCCCTATTTTTTATATATCAACAGATACTATAGCATCTGAATCTTTGTCTCATTTTGCTTTTTGAGAAAATTACACAAATTAAATTTTAAAGTTTCCTCATTAAGAACTCATGTTCGTATATACATTTATTCACGATATTTTTATTTACTTATAATTTTCTCTCTATATTACAGTTTTTTTATTGCACTCAATAGTTGCCACAGTAACGCAACAGTTTTGTGTTTCGAATAGCTCGGTTTTGCACATATACCTTAAATAATAGAAATAGTCCTAGAGAACTGTTAACCAAGAAAATTGAGCTGACAGATCCTTCTTTCAGCACGAAATGATGGTGGCATTATTTCAGATTACTTAGTTACTAAAGCCTGTGGTAACTACGATGATTTTGAACTTTTTTACTCTCATAAAATTCAATGCACACACTGTTTAAAAGAAAACAGTTTATGATTTTAATAGTATAATTTTAAAATTAGAATTTTTGGATTAGTTTTGTTTGTTCTTAAACTAGAAAGGATTATATTTCTTCCTAGCATTTTTCTTTACCGAGCCCATGTGCTTCCATTACCACTTATATTATGATCAGTCCCGTACCTTCAGATCACTAGGCACGTGAGAGGTTCAGGTACTTAAACTCTTCTTGACAACTTAGGTTTCGATCGGAAGAAAGTATGTCAAACATCACGCCAACGTGGAGCTTGTAAAAGCAAGCATTTCCCTGGTGCTCCGTCGTCATAATTCATTATCCTTTCTATGATTATGATTTGCAGGGAAATAAAGACCTACTTCGAAAACTTGAGACGTCATCTACGTGAGCACTTTAGAAATATTGTCAAATTCACTGCCTCGAACCAAGAAGTGGATGATTTTTTTGTTTCTTTGCTTAGGCCTTCGTCAGATAACAAGACTTTAACAAAAATGCCTGTGAAATGTCACCCTCTTCTGAACTCCAGCCAGCTGTAGTCCCTAAGAATTTCAAACCTGTACAACCTATTTTGCCCAAAACTCTTCGAAAACAACTAAACAAAAACTGTTAGTATTACTTAACCTCACAAGTAGTAAAAACTTGACCTAATACGTTGTTTATATTCTATTCTTTCTTGGGTTAGAACTAAAGCACTGTAAATGATTCTAATAAACCTTAGAAAGATATTTAATAATATAGGTTTAGGTATCGACCTAGTGATTAAAACGGAAAAATAGCGTATTAAAATGACATACTGGGTACGTCCTCTCGTGTTTCACTTATTTACTTCAAGTAATCAAGTTGACAAAATAGGATTTCACCAGCCTGACTGTTTAAACCTATTTGGTAATTAAAACAAACATTTATGCCCAGCAACTTATCAGTGAGTATGAACTGAAAGTAAGGTCTCACGTTATAGAAAGGGATTCGACCACCAATAGAAAAAATGAAAGAGTTCCTCTGGCGGTTTTTCCTCAGTGTGTTATTCAGAAGCATTAGGTTACAAAGTATTGGTCAACTGACATCCTGTACAGTAGCCCATTTTTCAAACATTTGCTCAGGGGTTAGCGGTGAAAGAGTTAATTTGTTTGTTTGTTGTTAAGGACAAAACTATACAAAGATATATCTGTACTCTGCCCACCGTGGGCATCGAAACCCGATTTTTAAAGAGATGCAAACCCTTAGACATACTGCTCAGCCACTGGGGTTAATTAATTAACAAAATGGTTAGGTAATATACTTACGACGGGTTCATTTTAATAAACCAGGTCGGTGAAGAAATATATTAAAAAAATGAAATGTGTTGAAGGATAACATGGTTGTATTAGGTTACTCTGTGGTATTAAAAGCTGAAACTTTTATTGATTTGTTTAGCACTTTTTTCAACTTCAACCGTTGCTAAAGTGTTTTTCTTTAGCTTCCTACAAGCGAAATGGAATGACGATTGAAAATTTATTCTGATAGATTGCAGTAAACAGTATTTTGAAAACATGTAATGCAATTTCCTATTTCTTTGAGCATTTAAACTCAACTGTTTCGAATTAGACCAGACGCAATTCCATGAAGCTAGGGAGCTGACTTGCTTTCTCTCCTTATCACCACTTCATCAGTCACTGTAGAATTAGAAAATTCAAGATGTCAGAGACGCTCAGCCTGTTCGAAATCACTTACGAAATAACTGATTTATAAATAAATAACGATAGAAAAAGTGTAATGAAACAAATACGTCAGGTATCGAAATTGCCAATATTAAATATAAACCGGTTTTGTTGTTCATATAAGTTTATTAAGATTTTGAGAAAAACATATCCACTCTCTAGTCTCGAACCTGTAATCGTCTTCAGCGTATCCTATAGTTATGAAACTAGATGGTACAATGAGTATATGTTTAGTAAGTTTGAAATAATAGATACATAGATGTTCCTACTTCTAGCCTGATCGTGGCCTAGTGGTTAGCGTATCGAACTGGGAATTCGAAGTTTTTAAGGCTTGAGAGATGGTGTTATCGTATACGCCTTGCACTTTCAGCTGTGGGTGCGTTACAAGAGTGGCAATCAACCACTCTAGTTGGTTAAGAATAGCAGCCTTAGGCGGCGGGTGCTGCTGACTTATTATCTTCTTTCTGGTCCACAGCTTGAAGTTAGGTAGACTTTGCCTGAGCTGTAGAGGTTTCTGAGCTGGCTGTTTATTCCATTTTGTGTGCATAAGATGTCTTGCAGGTGAATGAACGTGCGAGTTCTTACTTCAACTTATTGTACCCTCGACGAGAGTACTTGATTTTATTTGAAAGCACAGTCTGGTTTCCATATTTTCTTACGTCGTCTTCGCTGACTTTCACTACAATAATTACCCCTGAATTCAATGAAGAGTAAAGACCATAGTTTAATTTTCATAATTGTACAATAAATCATATTTGACAGTTTCGGTTATGAAATGCTTTCTAGCTCGATTACGGCGTGAAATTGACCATAAAGGTATGATAATATACACAAAAGTTCATAACACCAGTATTAGCGTGAAATTGACCATAAAGGTATGATAATATACACAAAAGTTCATAACACCAGTATTAGCGTGAAATTGACCATAAAGGTATGATAATACTGGTGTTATGAACTTTTGTGTATATTACTACTTTATATATATTAACGGATGAGACCATATTTATGAGGCCCGGGTGGTTAGGGCACACGACTCGCAATCTGAAGGTCACGGGTTCGAATCCCCGTCCCACCAAACATGCTCGCCCTTTCATTATAATGTGACGGCCAATCCCACTATTCGTTGGTAAAAGAGTAGCACAAGAGTTGGCGGTCGGTGGTGATGACTAGCTGCCTTCCCATTGCTAAATTAGGGACGGCTAGCGCAGATAACCCTCGTGTAGCTTTGTGCGAAATTCAAAACAAACAAACATAGCATATTTATGAGTTTGTAAAGTTGCATGAAAACAATTATTATTCTTTAAAAGGACACATATCTATCCTTGTTTATGTTTTGCAACTTATGTTGAATATCGGATTAATTAAAAATGCACTCTAGCAAAACAAAATTGTAGAACGATATGTTAGCACCATTTTTTACAACTGTCATACCAACCAAATAGTGAGGTTATCTTTTTTCCCTAAGTTTTTCCCAGTGTTTTTCCTTTCTTGTCTTAAGCATTAGCTCGAAAAGTAAACACTTAACAGCTAACGTTACAAGTGTTAACACTTGTTTTAACATTTCTTTACAGGATATTGTTAAATCATATTATACGGGTTACAAAGCCTGTTTCACTTTAATTTGTTGGCCATGTCTATTGCTCATTAATAACGTAATAGTAACCAATATATAAGCTTATTAAACCTTTACTCTGTTTTATCATCTTTTGTTTGCTCAGACGCTGTTTGTTAAAGGGTAAAATACCTCAAAGATTACATAAGAAGAAATAACAATTCACCTTTGATTAGATGGTGGGTGGTTTCGGAAATAATCATGTTATCTGTTTCATAATGTTTGCTTAGTTATTCAATGCTCAGATTACTAAATATATCATGAGACCTCATCGTAAAGGAAAACAACTGTTTTCATTCGTAATAAATAATGATATTCATATATATACATATATTGCTGTGTTTGAATAAAAATGGTAGAATATATGATAAAATACCGTAAATACTCGCGTATAGTGCGCGGTATATTATTTTGGTCTCATGTTCTAGGAAAGGAAATTAATATGTCCATGTAAAGTGCGCGGCCTTTGTTTAGCGAGTGGTGTATTGTTGTATTGATTAGTACTTGCGCGTGTAAGTGAATACCATGGCCAACTAATTAACCTTATTAATTAATGAACAAACAAAACCTGAGCTTACGATCATCTGTAGTTTCTGTAAACGCGTTTTTAAACTATGTCCTGTACATAAAACATAGGAGAGTGACTATGGTTGAATGTTACTGTGGATGTATTGCAACAAAAGATAGTAAAATCATCTTACGACCCAGCGCAAAAGAGCTTCCAAAGATCGAAAAAGTTTTGCTCAATCATTATTAGCAAGAACCAGAATATAAACCGTACAGTTTTTATGGTTGATATAATTAATCTATTACATATCTAAGACTTGAAGCCTAAAAGATAAATGTCCGGAGTTCCGACTTTTGTTTATTCCTCTTCGTTGTGATTCTTTTTTTGACTTCCGGTGATCCGTCAGCAACAAACGATGATTACGTTAGATCCGGGATTCTCAAACTGTGGTACTTGGAGCTAATGTTGGTGGTACAAGACGCAATTAATATAAAAAATCATAAAATTTGTAATAAGCCCTATCTGAGCTTTCCACGTAAATAGGCCTAGTATGGCCAGGTAGTTAGGGAGCTCGACTCGCAATCTGTGGGTCGCGCGTTCGAATCCCGTCCCACCAAACATGCACGCCCTTTCAGCCGTGGGTGCGTTATAATGTGATGGTCAATCCCACTATTCGTTGGTAAAAGAGTAGCCCAAGAGTGGTGATGACTAGCTTCCTTCTCTCTAGTCTTAAGCTGCTAAATTAGGGACGACTAGCGCAGATAGCCCTCGTGTAGCTTTGCGCGAAATTCAAAACAAACAAACAACCAATCCACGTAAATATACATACTGCTCTCCTCACTTATAGACTCACCCTCTACTTAAATAGACTCGCCAGTATCTTCTTCCATCAAAATTGACAAAAATGGTACCACATAATTTTTGTTACCAGGTTTTTATCTTCTTTTTTTAATTAGGCCTGGGATATTCATTTAAAAAAATTAAACAAAAAGTGGTACGCGAGCCTGAAACGTTTGAGAACCACTGCGTTAGAATATAAGACGTGTTGAGGCAACATTCGAACTGAAAATTTCACCTGATAAATAATGGAAGAATACTGTTCTTTGGTATAGTGCGCACTTCATACTTGAGCCCAAAAATTTTGGAAAAATGTGTGAACTGTATGCGGGTATTTACTGTATAAGAACTAAAAATATTCACAAAATGAGAGGTTAGTATGCAAAATAATGTAATAAAACAAACAAAAACCGTTATTTCATATCAAATGCACAATGTTATATGCATATTGTCTATAAACTAATATCTCGAACACCACACAGTAATTGTCATGCCCTCAGATTATAAATGAGCAAATCGTTGAAATCTGGTTTTTCTTGGTTTTTTTAGTTACTTTCTCAAAGATACACAAACGATAAATGTCCCATATTTTGGACTCTTAGATCCATAATCTGGCACACTAAACATTAGGCCATGCCCGGCCCCTGACTTCAGTTTTAGAAGAATTGATAAGAGTGCCCACCCTTCCACCCCAGTGGCACAGCGGTATATCTGCGGACTTACAATGTTAGAGACCGGGTTGAGATACCCGTGATAGATAGAGCACAGATAGCCCATTGCGTAGCTTTGTGCTTAATTACAGCAAAATCAAACAACTGACAATAGTGTTATTGCTAAACACATGACCAACAAACCTGGAGTTCGTGAATGCTATAAATTCAATGTCGTGATTTGATGCACTACTACTGCTACTAAATTTTTGGACAGACAACACAAATAAGCGCTTTTAATGGGAAAATTAAAACAAAAAGTCGATCGTAATAAAGATACATATTACCATCATAAATGATTCTGAACTAGGCTTCGAAAGATTATCGCATTTTTTTATTTCTATTTTAGATTCCTTTCCCAGAATCTGTTTAGCGGTTTGCTGTTATTCTACATATTATTTTACATCTTGCTTATTATTATTATTATTATAGATATCTTTGAAATAACATCACTATCTATAGTTGTTTTAACTCCTATGATTTTTAACCATTTCTTCCATTCATCGTCGTACGTATCCTCGGCACTCACGTGACGTGTGAAAGAAACTGAAGTTTCTCATTAAACTAACAAAATTCTATTAAATGCGTTTTTGTACTAAAAACATTCTATATATTACAGGTATAACCCCTTACCCTCCATGTTGGTCCAGCGGTAAGCTTGAAAGCTTATAACACTATAATTCGTAGCTCGATCCCAGCGGTGGGCACAACGCAGACAGTCTATTGTGTATCTTTGTGCTTACTAATAAACTATGTATATTAGACGTCTTCCATGAGCTTCCATTTATAAATTACTTTGTATGAGATGCTCGTTAGATATAATAATATAGTTTGTTTGTTTGAAGTTAAGCACAAAGCTACGCAACGGGCTATCTGTGCTCTGCCCACCACGGGTATCGAAACCCGATTTCTAGCGTTGTAAGTCCGCGGACATACCGCTGTGCCACTGGGGGGAGGCATATTAATATAGAAAAGCTAAGATTTCAGTAAAATCGTTGAATTAATTATTATACTGGGCAACAACAAAATATTTTCTGTTACCATAAAAAATGCAACTGTTTCTAAGTAATTTCATGATACTAATTCTAAAAAATCATGCTAATCATGTTTAAAATTACTGATCACTGATTACTGATTTCGAGTTATGATAGATTTATTCTAAATATTTTTATATATCGTGAAAATAACATCTTTATCTTTAATAACTTTATTTATTCATTGAAAATTGCAATTAAGAATGTAATCAGCATATTTTGATAAGTTTCTTTCATGTTCACAGCATAAGTACCAGGAATCGATGGGTTAGTGTTCCCATTGTTCAAAAGTACAGCTTTCACACTAACTTTAGACGAATCAATAAAAAGTCTCCATTCTTGAGGATGATGTTCAGTACCTAATTCTTCCATTAGCGCATCAACATCTGTACATAAACACAAAGTATCTTGCATGCTGTATTGAGAAGCAAGCCTTTGATGGCGACTTCGGTAAATTGAAACTCTTGTTTCTGAAGCTAATAAATTCCATTGTTGTAAACGAGAGCCAAGAAGTTCCACATGCTACTTTAGTAGAGAAGTCACGAATCAGATAATTTAGCTTTTCGTGTGTTATAAGATGAGGCAGCTTATGTTGACGTGCCACAGGAATAGAATTACTAGATCAAAAGGATGAAAATGACTTATTATCTTCTTATTATCTCTTCTGTTTCCCAATTCGCTGGTGAATGTGGAACTGGAATACCATCCCCATGAGCTACTGGTTTCATTGCAGATGCAATAACTGGATATTTAATGTATTATTTAGTTTTGCCTGAATATCCAGAACCATTAATCATGTAAAAATAACAGTCAGTTAAATTGTCTTCGGGCTCACTCCATACCATGTGAACTGCTTATTCTCTTCTTTTTCAGCCACTGTGTCAAGCCAGATGTGCAAACTGTACAATACACATATAGTGCCCAACATTTTTCTGGATCCCCAATTTTATAACCAAAAATAGTGGTATTAAGCTACCTTTACCTTTTGTGTGCCGTTTTTTCTTTGTGAAACTCTAATATATTTTCCACAAATATAACAGAAACTTTTTGGGTGATTTTCGCACTTTCGGACTTTATTTGAACTGAAGGACGCCAGCATTTCAAATGATTTTCTAAAAAATATAAACGAATTTACGTTTACAGAACTAGAATTTAAAATATTTTAAAAAACAATGTTTTGCAGAATTTGATTTTTTCACGGGTATGATACGAGGAAGAATGGAATTTGTTATCACTGTGCACCGAGTTACGCGAAGTGACCAACTGAGTGAGTGAGAGACAACTGAGAAAGAGGCGTCTGACTCCGCCCCTTTTATGCTCAGTCGAGGAACTTCTTGAATGTTCTAGCAAACTGAGCATGTGATGGTTTCGTGATTTCTGGACGGAGCAGGTGAAAAAGGGAATGAAGTAATCGTGGTACAATTCGCTGCAATTATATCGAGAACAAATAGCATATATGGACAATATATTTGGAATTTTACACAATACAATACAGTCAATGTTTGAAGTTATCAAAAATGTATGTCTTTTACTCATTAAACTGTACAAGTAAACTTAATTTTACAGCATAAATCTATTGTACTGTGTTGATTGCATGTTATTTCACATAGTGCTGATAAAATATTGAGATATTACAATAACTCAAAGTCTAGATGTGTTGGACAAATCCTGGCAATATATTTGAAATCAGCACCGTCCATTTACCCCGAATCACTTGAGTTTCCTCCAGTATTAATTTTTGTTGTCTAGTTTTATCTGTAAAGGTAATGCTTTAGAATGAACTTTGTTAGTTAGAATAACATAAAACAATAACATATATTGGTGAAATAAACGAAAATCTAAACGAATTTCTCCTGCAAAAAAAAAAGTTTTTGTTTCCTTTTTTTATTTGGTTTGCAACATAATACGTTTTATTATATATTCAGTTCACTAAAATATTAATTGAAAAGTCCACCCCCCTCCGCTGGTAAAGAGAAAGCTTTGTTTGTTAGCACAAAGCTACACAATAGGCTATCTGTGCCGTGCCCACCACGAGTATCGAAACCCTGTTTCTAGCGCGGCCCGGCATGGCCAGGTGGTGAGGGTGCTCGACTCGCAATCTGAGAGTCGCGGGTTCGAATCCCCGTCGCACCAAACATGCTCGCCCTTTCAGCCGTGGAGGCGATATAATGTGACGGTCAATCCCACTATTCGTTGGTAAAAGAGTAGCCCAAGAGTTGGCGGTGGGTGGTGATGACTAGCTGCCTTCCCTCTAGTCTTACACTGCTAAATTAGGGACGGCTAGCGCAGATAGCCCTCGTGTAGCTTTGCGCGAAATTCAAAACAAACAAACAAACTATTTCTAGAATTGTATGTCCGCAAATTTATCATTGTGCCACTAGGAGGGAAAGGGGAAGCAGTAAAATAATTATGTTAATTTATTTTTTCCACATATTTTATATGATTTTCGTAACCTATGTGTTTATTTGTTGTTGTTGTTTTTTTCCTGAAATGTGTTTAACAAAAATTGCATTATAGGTTTTCTGCCCTCTATTCATCACGGGGACTAAAATGTGAATTGAGCAGTTCTTTATTCATTTATTTGAAGTTAAGCACAGAGCTACACAATGGATTATCTGTGCGCTGCCCACTACGGGTATCGAAACCCGGTTTCTAACGTTGTAAGTCCGCAGACATACCGCTGCTCCACGGGGGGCAGGCAGTTCTTTATAGAAAATAATTGATCGCCTACCATTGAGAGTATGATACAGTTTCATTCATGTAAAAGTCCTTATTATATAAAACAAAATAATTTATATTTTTTATAAGTTAATCCTTGATATTTCATCATTTTGCAAAATGACAAAAGTATAAATAAAAATCGATGTTTCTTTTTTTACACTTCATGATCTAGTGTCACCTGGTGGGAGGTATTGAAACTATTAAACTCGAAGTTGACTTTCAAAATTCAGTCATTCCCCAGTGGGTCAACGGTAATTTTAGAGACTTACGACGCAAAAATCCAGGGTTCGATTCCCCGTGCGAATAACAAGCTTTATTTGTCAATTTTGTTTGCTTACCAAGTACAGGCAGTCCTATGTCAAACTGATCGAACGCTTTTTTATTCGTTTATTTTATCTATTATGCTTAAGGTTTCTTTTTTAAAACACGGTTCAACAGAACTTTGTAGCAACTCATTAATTAAGTTGATCCTTCCCTATGTTAAGATAACATATTAAAGGCTTCATTTGGTGAATTTTTAAATTTATATTTATTTATTTTACAGAAACTTAATATTAGAAATATTTTCTTTCCTCCCAGTGGCACAGTGGTATGTCTGCGGACTTACAACGCTAGAATCCGGGTTTCGATACCCATGGTGGACAGATCACAGATAGCCCATTGTATAGCTTTGCGCTTAATTACAAACAAGAAATAATTTCTTTTTTTCAAATGGAACATTAAAAGTGATTTGTTTCACGTTAAGCAATAAATAATATGTGGCATAATTTTAAAAAGTTAATAGAACTAACTACAAAAAACTCAAAACCGAAAATGTTAACATGTTAATTTCTTTTAAAATGTAACTTACAAAGTTTTTGAAGCATTTACCTTATTCCACAATGTTCATTATTTTATTTTATTTTGTAAAATTATGACCCTATTTAACTGATTATCACTACCATGTAAAAAAAAATCAAAGTTTATAGAAAATTTGTTTCTATTGAAAATTATTATCCTGTATGTAAGAAAAATTCATCTTTTGAGTTATTAAAGATAGACTATCGGTCTTATTAGTGTGAGGAGCTGCTCTCTCCAACATCATAACATTCAGAAACCATGATTTTTGTCAGTTGTGATGGATTTACTATCATATATCTATTTTAGTATCGATGTTTAAGTTAAATTTATATTTAGAAATGTACATAACTTATACTGTTAAATCTGTATTGCGAAATTTCCACCTATTCACTAAAATTGTAGAAAATTCTCGAGTTTAAGAATGAACAACATATGTGTGTACATAAACAGTATATTTTATATTGTTCCGTAAGCTGAAATTTCGACAAACTCTCCTCAGCCTATAAATATAATCAACTCGACGCGTCATAAGACAGTATATATTATTGTTTGCTATAGTTGGAGTGCTATAAACTTCGGAAGCTATAATTGTAATTGTTATAATGCTTATTAATCGGGAACTTTAGATATTTGACCAGGGACGTTTATAGATTTCAAATATTATAAAGCATTTAACTTCAGCGGTGAGTATTTCGTCATACGAACCGGCGAAGAACAAAAAACACAGAACTAGCTAGCTCCCTGTTAAATGAATTGTATCTACATCTACTCAAAATTAATTCGCTCATCGTGAACCCTCGATAAATTATCAAGGAAGATCCAGACCATATAGAAGACTAAATATTTTTTGTAAGTTTGTAAAACATTTGTACATAGATCATTATTTGTAATAACTGTTATTGTAAATTGTGTTATTGTTTGTATATTAAAATATATTTCTATTAAAATATCAATCTTGTTGGCAAGTATCACAAATTGGATACATAACGACATTTATTTAATTTCAAATATAAATTATCATTTAACTCAATTTCAGGCTATTCGAAATCAAATGGGGCCTCAGCCGGGATAAATTATGAAACGAAACGCTGTATAACTTTGATTATGCTTTCTGGTTAATTACCTTTTAGTCAAGGTTTTATTTTGGACTGTTGAGAAACGCAATAGAAGAGATCTACATGATAAAACACAAAAACTGCTTCTTTAGGAATTCTATGACATTTCGGTTAAATGAGGCACACTTTCTCTATCCACACAGCAAGAGGAAGTGATAATAGGAATACCAACATCCTTCAAATCACGCGAAACAAAAAGTTTAACAGATGGGAATGCCTTCACCAGTTCGATCTTGTCTCTAGATTCCACATTTACTTAGACGATAAACTTTTAATTGCATTCTTTTACCACTAAAGCCTTCTAAACATTGGAAGAAAAAATTTCTCAATAAGATCATCTTATCGTCTACTTTGCAAAACTATTGAAGTGATCTGAGTTTCCGCAGACGTGGTGAATATATTACTTTTTTCCGAGCTATATTTTATTGCTTACTAAGGATACAGAAATGATCATTTCTAAATTGTACATCAACCTATTAGAATTACACTAAACGTGATGAACTGTACTGTACATTAACATAGGCAGGTTATTCTAAAGTGTGATGTTCATTTGCTGAGCCCCCCCCCCTCCAGTGGCACAGCGGAATGTCTGCGGACTTACAAAGCTAGAAAACGGGTTTCGATACCCGTAGTGGGCGGAGTACAGATAGCCCATTGTGTAGCTTTGCGCTTAACTACAAAGAAACAAAACAGTCATTGGCTGAAATAATAATGTTTTAATAACTAGCAGAAAAACAATATTTGAAATTGGAGAGAGTCTTCGTGAACTTCTTCACTTGTGTGTCGTATAATACGTTAACAAACTACAATAGTACGGTGTCTGTAAAATTCGACCGGACGTGACCTAGTGGTTAGCATTTCTGTCTTCGGCCCAAGGTGGTACAATGTTCAAGACCTGATGCTACACTTTCATTTGTTGCCGTGTTATATAGAAACGGTAAATTCCGTTATGCGGTTCATGGTTGAAAGAGCCGAAAAACAAAGCATGAGATGCCACATGCCTTCATTCTGGTCAATAGTTTCAACCCATGGAGCTGGCCGTTTAGCCCAAGTACGTTTAAGGTGTTGTTTGGGTTGAAATATTCAACTGTAAATTTCCCCATGCGTTTCACAGAACGAAATTTGCCAGCTAGTATCAGTGCGTTGTTTGCAAACTTCACCATGTCATGTTAAATAAAAAAAATGACCAGTACACACCGTTCGTGAACTTCATCGTATATTTCGTTTTTACAAAAGTACCGTGCTTGTGAATTTCATAACACTAAATAATCCATTATTTATAGAAAGACATATGAATGATTTCGTCTCATTATCGGTACTGAGGTATTTTGTATTATTATTTGTCTGTTTTGTTATTAAGCACAAAGCTACACAAGTTCTCTGCTCACCACGGGTATCAAAATCCGATTTCTAGCAGTATAAGTCCGCAGACATGCCGCTGTGCTACTGGGGGCTTTTTATATTAAAACAGCAAGGGAGCAAACAAACAAACAGAGAGATTTTGTGTTTCATATCAAACTTATTATTATTATTTTATTTTTTGTCGTTAAGCACAAAGCTACACATATAGGCTATCTATGCTCTACTCACCGCGGGTATTGAAAGTCGATTTTTAGCGATATATGCCTACAGACTAATCGCTGAGCCACTTGGGGGATGGATAGATAAATAGAGCTACGTTTTCAGTGGCAGCTAAAGTTCTATTAAAGAGGTGTATTGTTTGCTTTGGAGGCTGGGCGAGGCCTCATTGGTTAAAATGTTTAGACTGTAAACCCAAAGATTTTCGGTGCGTGAATCTTTGGTGCAAAAAAACTGTTTCACTATTTGGAGTAATATAGAGGGAGTGCTCTTTGGGAGATGTCCTTAGAAATAGTTTTTTTAAACATATGATTATTAAGACTAATTACGTATACACAATATTATACATCAATGCTAATAATTTATTCTCGAACCCAGCAAAGATCGTCAACAAAGTCTTGAGAATGACTGGGCTCTAGGCCTATCTTTCTCGTTGCTTTTTTTACAGCTATCTTTCAACATTTCCTGGTTTTTGCTGACACCTTTGCTATGGTTTTTCTTCCAACTGGCCTGGATAGCAGCTATTTCTTTGGCTGTATTAATGGCTAAGGCTTGTTTCGCATATCCAGCATTACTGTTTCTAACCTTATCTCTATTCTTGCAGTAATGCTTTCTTCGCTGGGACAAAGACTTTTTAAGGTTATCAACATAAGATTTTAGTTACAACCTAGATCTAGAGAATCTACGTAGTCCACGTTTTTTATCTAGCAGGTACAGCTGCAGGTTGGTCACGTAGCGCGTGCGCATTAGCAGTCGTGCACCCGCACGTGATATGGGAGTGGGGTGTTACTTGGCAACTCACAGAGCCTGCTCGTAATCATAGAATATGGCTACTAGTGTATTCTTAGTTCGTTAGTCGTGTTGCAAAATGGTTATCTTTATTACTTGTTATTACTAATGTTATAAGTAAATCTAAGAAACACACTTTCAGCCAAGGTAGTGTAATTCAGTCATGTGCATTTGGATTTGCATAACGTTAGTCAGTCAATCAGTCGGACTGACAAATTTTTGGTTTTATAAAATTTTTGTTTTTACTCTACCGACTTTCTCAAGTGCTTGGTGGCTTGTTACTCTGCAGTTGGTTTGTTTACTACTCAACAGTGTGTGTAAAGAGTTTATAAGATTTTGTTTACATGCTGTTTGCAATGTGTGTGTGAAATTTTAATTTGTATTGCACATCTGGCCCATTCCTACTATAAGTACTACCGTATTTATGATACTGCCCTCCCTCCACAAACAAAAACAACAGCACCTATCTCCAATTCCTCAATTACTCTTGTCTGGCCGAATATTCGGGTTTGCCTCTCACTCTTATAGCGAACCCATGAATCCAAAGTGCGGACGCGCTTTTGCGGCGACGAGATGTGAATCATGAATTCTCGAATTCACAGTCCTGACACGCTCACAACTTAGGCTATCGTCGACCTCCGTAGAAAAGAAGTAAGAACACGAAATTACAATCTGCAACGCGTCCACGAATGAGTGTGCCTTTGAACTAATCAATTAGTTACATTAATTAACAAGTTTTTCAACTTTTGCTTACTGTTTTCACTGATTACTTTAGAAGAAAAGTGTTGTAAAGAGTACTAAAAAATGTACTTTCATATCGAATATTTTTCCTGAAATAATCCAAATTGCTATTTCTCGTGCTATTCCAAATACAAAAAAAATGTCCTAATTAGAGAAGCGAGCCTTTAGAAGCTTGTACCACATTAATAATGTTTGTTAAAATTCATCAAATTATATTTTTCTGTTAAAAATATATTTTCCATAAAAAGTTACATATATTTGGAACGTCTATGCATATTAGAATAAAATTGAAGTAAAAATTTTTAGATATCGTTTCTATAAAACTCTTATTTTTTTACGATATTCAAAACTTAAATAATAGCGTTTTTACATTTTTTTAAACTAGATTCCAGTTTGAAAAAAACGAAACACATACTGTCAATAATAGATTTAATCTAGTGTTGCTTTGTGAGTTGTTGTTTTTCAGCACAAAGTTACACAATAGGCTATCAGTACTCCGTCCACTGCGAGAAATCAAACCCAAGATTTTAGCGTTGTAAGTCCGTAAACTTACCGCTGACCCACGGGGAGCCTTGTGAGCTGAACGATTATTGTTTGATCGCTTGTACACAGGGCCCGGCATGGCCAGGTGGTAAGGGCGCTCGACTCGTAATCTGAGGGTCACGGGTTCGAATCCCCGTCCCACCAAACATGCTCGCCCTTTCAGTCGTGGGGGCGTTATAAGGTTACGGTCAATCCCACTATTCGTTGGTAAAAAAGTAGCCCAAGAGTTAGCGGTGGGTGGTGATGACTAGCTCTAGTCTTACACTGCTAAATTAGGGACGGCTAGCGCAGATAACCCTCGTGTAGCTTTGCGCGAAATTCAAAACAAACAATTTCTTGTACACATTTGTTTTTCATATTAGTTCAATAATTGATCAATAATTAACAAAGTTGTCAATAGATGACACTAAATTTACTTTAGTTGGTATCATAAATTATGTTTGCTTGTAGTTAAGCGCAAAGCTACACAATGGGCTATCTGTGGTCTGCCCATCACGGGTATCTAAAATCCGGTTTCTAGCGTTGTAAGTCCGTAGACATACCGCTGTGCCACTGAGGGGCAGGGTGGTGTTGACTAGCTGTCTTCACTCTACTATACCAACTGAAACTTAAGGATGATTATACTCAGATAATTCTTGTGTAGCTATACTAAAAATTAAAAAACTTACTTACCGGTGATATAAATTATCACGAGATTTGCTTTACGTTTTTGGAAAAAACGGTATCCAGTGTTTTTCCAACAGCAACGTAAGTTAGTACCAATAAATATTTTTTACACAAACAATATTAAAACGTCAGCATTAAATTCGAAACGTTTATCTTTAACGTAATAAATGAACTTTCAATTTGTTTCAGAAAATCCATGAAACTTGAAAAACATGCAGCTATATAAAAATATCAATTATTTTCAAAAAGCCTCACATAAAATTTTCTTTTGTAACTGTTCAAATAAAATTTACAAACACTTAGTGAAACAAAAATGAAATTTCAATAACTTGTCAAAGAGTTTTTGATGCTATAAAAATTACAGGACTGTGAAAGTTTTGTATATGATTTAAAGCACTTTTTACTTTAGTTTACTTAGTTAAATAAAATACTTTAGTAAGTAAGAGAAGGAAAGGTCTAGAAGCATTCAAGTAATTAGATATAGCGTAAGATTTACAAAAGAATGTAAAGAGGCAATTAGTGTACAATTTTTGTAATTAACTTGTAATATACAATTTGCTTTGTTTGTTGTGAACTAAAAAGTTTCACAATGGGCTATATGTGCTGTGCCTACTTTTTCAGATTTTTTGACACGAAGTGTTGACTGATGGAGTTTTTACGTACTTCACAAAACTGAACATCATCAGCAGTAAATATTTGGTAGATATCCGTATTGTTAATAGCTTGATAACACTTAGTTACGACTCAACCCAAAAATAAGGTTTCTTTTATGAACGTCATACACTTGTGTAAGACAACATCACGTGATAAATAAATCTCGTTCAGGCTTCTCTGGTGTATGTTAACGAGGAATAGTTCTCGCAACTCTTGGTCTAATGTGTAATTTCCTGTTAGTGTAGTTACAACGTAATTTTACTTCTGACGATTACAGAAGGGAAGATCTCAGGCTGATTTTACTTAGCGTAACATAGAGCAGAAAATAGATAGTGTATATCAAACATGACGTAAAAAAAATCACACGCGCACGTCCACATTCGCAACTCCGCACGCGACGGCGGTATAAGAGAGAAATTATTATTGCCATGTTGCTTGTTTCATTAATTATATGCAACCTTTGATATTTCGAAACATAGAAAACAAAAACATATATTTACATAAAAAACCTAGTGTTCTTAAACAAGAAATGTAAATATGCTTTTTGAAAAATACAATCTTAAAAATACGTGGGGGGGGGGGTAATTTTCTATTTATCAACTATATATGTACAATGAATATGCATAAAGAGAGAAAGAAAGAGATTGAATGTACAGCTGAAAAGGGATTCTATTGGCTCCTAGATGTTGTACTGTTCTCTTTTGCAAAGCTATTTAATTTTTCTAAAAACGTTTAGTTAAAGACTATGGAATTTCTTCGAATAAAAACAACACAATCAGCGTAATCGTCTAAGCCTTGAATTGAAATTGAACACGTAACCAAAGCGTTTGGTTTGTTTTGAATCTCGCGCAAAGCTACACGAGGGCTATCTGCGCTAGCCGTCCCTAATTTAGCAGTGTAAGACTAGAGGGTCATCACCACCCACCGCCAACTCTTGGGCTACTCTTTTACCAACGAATAGTGGGATTGATCGTCACATTATATCCCCCACGGCTGAAAGGGCGAGCATGTTTTGTATGACGGGGATTCGAACCCGCGATCCTCAGATTGCGAGTCGAGCGCACTATCCACCTGGCCAAAGCGTCAATAATATGAACTACGTTTAATTCTTTGTGTCACAGACGTTAACTTAGTCGACGGGAGTTACTAAGAAGAAAACCAAATAATGTCTTATAAATCTGGTGTTAACGCTTCAGAGTTAGTGTGGTTAAACGAACTTCAAAACTTCTTCATAAGCTCATCGCATCTATATGAAGGGTGAAACTTTCTTTGATGACAAAATGGACTTTTAACAACAAACAGATACTTAGCTTTAGACTGTAGCGTTTCAATACGCTGTTTATTTACAGTTTTCCATGTATATTGGTATTTGTAGACTTTATGTGGAATTATTCTTAATCGGGTATTAATACAGATTCACATTCAGATATTGATTGGGCTATACGCTGGGTGTGATATAGTGGTTAGCGTACATGGATTGTGAATCCGATGTTTCGTAGTTAAGTCCTGTTGCTGCAAACGAAAAACAAACAAAAACAAATACTATTCGATCAGAGAAAAGTGTAACCGAAAAGTGGGTAATGTTGACTAGATGCTTTCCCTCTAATCTATCAATTCAAAATTAGGGATGGCTATTTGTACATATTAATCGCGTAGCATTGCACGAAATTCTAAAACATACGAACGTATAGTAGAGCGTTTATTTGATATTTCTTTATTGTTGCTGTTTTGTGCTAACAAATTATTTAGCGTTCATTATTGTCTTACTAGTAAGACGATCTTTTGTAGTTTGAACAAACTTAGAAATTGAATCATACTTATAACGTATATGAAGGGGTGATAATTTATCCGTTAATTCTATTGCCCTTGGCATCAAATTATACGTGTATAACTATTTATTAGTTATTGAGTTACATTCCATTAACACACCTGTCTCTTAAGCAGTTCATTAATTCTTTATTTTGGAATGCTAACAAATTAGCAGTCGATATAGATAGTACAAATTTGTTCTAAATCTGTTTGTTTGACAAAACAGAACCAGAGAGTCAAAATTTGGAATGCGCGTCAGAAACATAAATATGATTTCATCACAGTTTAAGTTCTACCAAATTTCATGTGACATATATCAGTATGGTTTACAATATGGTGTAAGCACTAGAACAAATTATCACACTTCGTGAGGACTTGTACTTTCCTCTTTTTTTTCACCTTGATAGTTTTCATAGTTTAAAAGATAAACGTGCTCTATAATTTATATGTATAATCCATACTAAGATTTCCATTCCAAACACTCGTATGTAATCCAAGAGGATGCAGCATTGTAAACGTAGAAAAAAATATTGTTATAATTGTGTTACGGTTTCTATTCTAAACGTTCAAGGCCTTGTGGATCGGTTAGAATGGAAAATATGGCGAGTGTTAAAAACCGTAACTAGTATTAATTTAACATCACAGCCAGCTGCCTACTTAGATCGAAACTTCAGTTTCGTGATGGGGATTTTGGTCTTAACAGACCATGGAGGGTCAAGTACGAAAGATCTCTTCCTCCAAAGATCGAAATTAAAAGTCGGTTGGAATTTCGCGCAAATCTATCTGCGCTAGCCGTTCCTAATTTAGCAGTGAAAGACTAGAGGAAAGGAAGTTAGTCATCACCACCCACCGCTAACTCTTGGGCTATTCTTTTACTAACTAATAGTGGGATTGACCACATTATACCGCCCCCAAAACTCAAAATCAATCAGGTAATAATCATACCTAATTAAATATAATTTTCTTACGTTATTACTTATAGATATTAGAATACATTGTTTCAATAGTCTGATACACCCTCGCCGTTAGCGATATTTTCAGCCGTATACCCAGCAATTATAATTTTGCTAATATTTCAATTCCAAACGTCAAAGGCCTCATGGATGCCCAGGACCGAACATGGCTGGTGTAGGGAACGTGATTATTATAATTATCTTAATGTTTCTATTCTAAACGTTCAAGTACCTTATCGATCATCTAGACAGAATAATGTAAATGCTAGAAAACATCAACGTTATAAATGTAGGAACCTGTTTCCTGCTCCTATGATTCAAGAAAGAGGATGAATTTGTTGTGTCTTCGGATACTTTTCTGTTTGAATGAGTAATTTTCGTATTTTTTTATCTTTTTTTACGTATCTGAGTTTCAATAAATGTCTAACGCCTGTCACTTTGTTGTTTGTATCCTTACGTTGAAAGTTTACCTTAAAAATATACTTTAAAGGCATAATTCGAAATGCGTTCCTTGTTTTTAGCTGGCATATATACTACATTGTGGGCTAGCCCTTAAGTTCAAAAATGTATCTTTGGGTTTTCGTTTTCATGAATATTCATAAGGAATGTGTTATTTTCTAGTTTAGGAAACTAATCCATTGTTCTTTATCTCTTTGAACTTAGTTTCAAGATGATCTCTGCCATGCCAGCTGTTGCTGTTCGTCGGGAGAGGAAGAAAGGTAAGGCTATGAGCTCTCATAGCAGTGTTGCTTCTTTGCCCCGGGGACGTGGGTTCGCCAAACGTTCACGTACGCAAAGTATCAGCACTGTATCCAGTTTGGCAGGAAATCATTTCGATATGAAGTACCGAAAGTCCCGAGGTAGCGTGTGTGAAAATAACCAGCAAAAACTGAGATTACTTATCTACATAGGAACCGTATTGTTAGTAGCTGGGTTGATCCTAGTTTTCATGGGAGTTGGCGCTGGAGTAAGCACGGTTCAAACAATAGGCCTGATATTCATCGGAATGGGTGCCCTGCTTTGTTTTGTGAAGGTATTTGTCTCTGATCAACAGGGAACTCATATTAAACGACCTAATCTGGCGAGCGCTTCAAAAGACTCCCTTTGCGCCATGGCTGTGTCCGTCACCATTCCTACACCTCCTGGTGACCAATCAGCAGAATGTGAATCACTCCCGGTACAGAGGCCACCTCTGTCGCCAGAAGAGGAAAGTTGTGCCACCACTCGGAGCAACCAGAGCAGCAGCTTGACTCCGACAAGCCTCAACAGCATTCCTGAAACCCAGGTTTTAATTGTGAACGAAGAAAAGAAAAACAAGTTTTGAAATCCTACAATGAAACATTTAAGATATAATTTTTAATTCAAGTTAACGTTGAGAAATGGAACGTTTCGGAGTGTCGTTCAAGTTACTTGTCAGTGAACTAACTGTAGGCACCTGTTAGATCTCGATACATTCTAAAGTCCAGAATTGAAGCCTTTTAAAATGTGATACTATCTGATGGTACTAAATCATTTTTGTCAATAAAAGAGTAAGAATAATAAATATGATTCAGGCTTGTGGTAATCACCGATGTCCGATGTTATAATTAGCTGATAAATGAAAGACAGCGATACTCTATGCATGTTGTATTTCTACAAGGCACAAAAGCACTATTTTGTCAAGAGTTTCTTGAGGTTTGCATGAATTACTATTTTAATTTTTGCAATCTATCTTTCTCAATGAGGAAGTGAAATACTGCTTGAAGTTTAAGTAATGTGTTAATTTTCAGTTTCTGCTCATTTAATATAATCAATGCACATGCTATCTAAGTGTCCTTTGGATTTAAGTTTTGTGCTCCGCGAATTTTATCGCCTTTTCTGACAAATGTAACCTTCTCAGTCTAGGGTAATAACCCATTGTTGTTACTTGATCTTTATAATTTCAAAATATGTTTATCAAGTAAGCGTTTGAGAATTAATTGTATCGTGTGACTTTCATGTCAGTGTTTTCTTTAGAAATGTATATCTGTATAGATACTCCACAAAGAGTGCTAATTTTGAAAACACCATTTTTGCTTCAAAAATGATTTTTTAAATTAATCAACATGCACTTTTCGATAGCTTTAATAAAAATCGAACTTACTTCGCACATTATCACCAAACAGTTAATTATTCTTGATGTATCCACGGTATTTGTATAATAAAATATGCATATAATGTCTTTTAATTACCGAATTCAACTTAAACGTTTCTTTCTTTCCTTGCTGATACCACGGATAGAGATTGCTACTTTGTATACAACGTTTCTATACTACACTTAAGATAATCAAATCCCTTTTAAAATTAAACTAAAAACCACACACGTTGAAAGAAGATACTTATTAGATGAGTTCAGCTCTCCTTTCAAATAATCCCCCCCAGTGGCACAGCGGTATGTCTGAGGACTTACAACGCTAGAATCCGG
>NW_013665803.1:264459-316274 GCF_000517525.1 Limulus polyphemus | reverse complement strand
AGCAGAGCACAGATAGCTCATTGTGTAGCTTTGTGCTTAATTACAAACAAAGGCGCAAAAGGCCTTTCAAATATAGTTTTAAAATTTATCCTGTCTGCAAAACGTTCCCATTGAGACATTTTGTTGGACAAAGAAACTTAAAACAGTATATATAATGATATATGTAGTCCAAGCCAAGAAAAATAACTTATACGAAAAAACAGTTTCGTATGACAATTTAATGTTAAATTCCGATCCTCCCAAATGAATTGCAGTCTTGACGCTACGTCTTGTTTTTATATGTACGTGAATGTATCTGTAGATTTATGTCAGAACTACATTACGCTTTGGTTCATGGGTATATGAACCAGCTTGAAGCTCCGTTCGATATAAAAGTATGTACAATCACTGTCAAAAGTATTTGTGTTCAAAAATGTGTTTTCTTTCAGAAAAAATTCCTGAAAGTGGTTCAAGTGCTTGTCGATGCTGTGACGCATGTGTTAGAAAATTTTCCAGTACTACTTCCACTCAGAGTGTTCCTATTGGTTAAAATCAGTTAAACATAGGACGGTGTATGGATGAAATTAATAATTTAGCAAGAACTATGTAGAAACACAGAAAGTTATTGACTACATTGTTAGTTGTTCATATTTCAAAACTGAGGCGGTACACGGATGTACTCACCTTTAGCGGTAAAGTTGGATGATGATGTCACTTTATGCGTCAAAGTTGTTAAAACTTTAAAATAGATATTCTATGAGTAGAGAGGCTGTTTGTCTTAGCTCATTCCGGATAATTTTAAATTAAAAATAGCTTTCCTTCTTTCATGTAATGTACCCCTATGTTGAAATAGGGGGTTTGTCATCCAATTTTCAAGAAATTGCTGTTATTCAAGAATACTTAAAATAAGGGATGTTATAATAAACATGAATATGTGAATGTCTAGCTGATATGGTAGCGACAACACATTAACGTCTGAGTGCTCTTAATATACGGTTTACGAAACATACGTGTTACATCATATCTAACGTGTGTTTTAATTTATTGTGGAGTTCAAAGGAATAGTGCTGCTAATTGAGGATATCTTTACAATAGTTATTATAACATACTAGCAATATTAAACACATATATATTAGCTACGTCTCCTTGACATTAAGGAATAGCCCAGAGTCAAAATTTAAGATCTTTTTCTGTGCATTTCGTGAATAACAGGTAACTTTTTTTCTAGAACAACACCTTTTTTACCTTTATGCTTAGGCAATACATAAAGAAACCATAATTTGGAAACCACCTATTGCAAATAGTTGCATACAGTATGCTTAAAATGTGGAGATAATTTGTCAGTTTGTATTTGCTATTATATATATATATAGAGAGAGAGAGAGAGAGTTAGATTTAATTTTGTGAAAAATAAATAAATAAAAACGCAGCCATAAACAAAAATCCAACACCTGGACACAAACCAACAAGGTAGGTCATTAAGTAATGTGCCCTAGTTTTTTGAGGTAATAACAGAAGTAAGGCCCAAATTACGTTAGGGTACCTCGTCTACCCGGTTTAACTTCAATTTCGCCAAGTTCACATGATTCAAAATATAGGGAAAAAGAAGCAAATGTGGGTACTGAAGCCAATTACATCCCACTTTATTATATACATATATTTAACCTTTGAAAATATATTCGAATAAAGTAATTTCAAATATTATATTATAAAGGTCGCCTGAATCGGATGAAACAAGATAAAAATAAAAAAAACAACACTTTGAGTGAAATAATTAAAACAATGAAATCTATAACGTAACTGAATATAAACTCAACACATTTCATTCTGACCTAAAGCATTTCACCAGTGTAATGTGTAGTAATGAATGCGGTTTTCACCAATTAAGACGAATGTCATAAGAAAAAAATCAAAATATTTTAAAATAAGCTATGTGTTATTACAAATGACACTTTTAGTTAAAAGAATGACTTGGCATGGACCTTTTCACATACTGAAAAAAAATGTACTGCTTGTGCTTAAGGGGCCGTTTTAACTATAAGAGTGGATAAAACGGACCCTAAGATGGAGTAAAGTGGCTCTCATTTAACTCAAAACAACTGCAATTTTAAAATACATTCTGCTTAGAAATTCCACTTAAATCATCATTTAAATGCTACCGACAGGGTTCTGGATAGCCATGCGCATTACTCTAGTTGAGCATTATTTAAGTTAATAACTCAAAAAACGAGAGTACTGGTGTTGAGAAATGAAATACATTGCGTCTAAATCCTATAACGGAAATATACGTCTTGAGTGTGAGGTAAGATGGCCCCACAAAATGGGATGGGGGTGTTGTCTTACCAATACACCAATCATCGTAAAGCAGTTGGGCGTTACATAAAACTCAGTGAGCTTGAACTATATTTCTTTCACGACATATTTGACGGTGTATAATTCCTCATTATTTGAAATGAGTAGGATAAAATTCATTGAAACATCTGTTTTGTAACCATTGAAAAAAAAAATCAGTGCTTATTTTAAATCAAAAACGAATACCTGAAGTCGCATTTTGATCATTCACATTCACGTTCGTTCGCCAGTGTGTTTATGCACGAAAAATAGTTACATACAGTTTACTCAATATGGTAGCACATCATACCTGGTGAAATACAAGAGTGATTGTTTTATCGAAGGGGACCGTCTTACCTCACCTTCCCCTATGTGTAGTACGGCGTTTCCAATTATATTTGTTGGTAAGATAAGTGAATATCTGACCGCCACCAACAAGATATCCCTTTTGGTTGAAACAAAACCAAAATGTAAAGAATACAGGCATTTATAGGTTGATTAATACTGCTTTAATCAATCTCTTGAAAAACACAAAATTTTCTTCACTGTGTGATCGAATATTTAAATATTTGAAGCATAATGTTAACTCCAGGACTGGTTCAATGTGAGAAAAATGTTTAAGCACTGGTGAGCAACAGTTGGTGAGCAGTAGAACATTTTGATCCTTTATTACTGTAAGGAAATACGCGAAAAGTAAGTTATTACTGAGGTATAGCTTGATGAAACAATATTTTACGCAAATTCAATCATGGTGGTAGGAAAACAAGTAAATAAAAAAAATCAATTTAAGACAAAACTGCAAAATCCTAAGGGTCATAAGGTTTTGTATTTTTGTCCTTCGCAAGTGTTAATTCCTTCCTGAAAGCTCCTAATAAGTCCACTTTCCAGTAAGCTCGAAAGGTGAGCGTGTTCTAGAAGTTAACATGCCGGATTAACAAAAAATAATTGCTTTTAGTAAGTCGTCCAAAATTAGGAACGGCTATGATTAAACTGTAGAAATTTCTGATCTGGTTGTTTAGGCCATGTGCGACACAAGGTGCTGTTCAGGTTGAAAATTCCAGTACTAGATTTTTCAATTCTTTTTTTAAACTACTAAAGTCTAAGATAAGAAATAAGTACATATACATCTATAGTATTTCCAGAAAATGAAAATTACATGAATCATAAAAAAAAGCCGATAACCCGAGCATTTTCGAAATGTAGAATTTCTTTCTTCAACAGCGAATTGGAATTTACAAAAACACGATCTCAAACTGCGTAACTTGTTTAAAACAGTTCATTCTTGGTTACCTAATTTTATAACCAATACTGGATTAGCTTCGACGCAACCGATTTTATTTCCAGTTTTTGCTTCTACTTTTAAAACTTGAGGTCAGTTAGTATATGAAGTTCGCAATAAACAGTCAATTAATCAAAACTTAGCTAAATAAGCGAAGTTATAAAAATATAAAACTTTTTATGTATTTGTTGTTTTGCATCTCATATTCAAAACACATAACTGTTGAAGTATATTTTGGACATTTCAAAAATGGTAATTTATCATATGTTGAACTAATTGCAAATTTTGTGAAACCTCTGATTCTATTGTATTCTATCTTTCGAGTTTGAAGATAGTTCTCTCTGTTTTAGCTAGGCTATGTTAGAAACTTTTCTATTTCTAATGTTGATCTAATTATTGACCTTCAGTAAAATACCTGTTAATGTAAATTCAAGTTATAACAATATGATATCAACACTTAATATAAGTCAAGTAATTAGTAATATATGAACTACTGACCAGGTTTTGTTGCAATAACTACTGAACATTGGTTTATCATGTATTGTCATGACAACTATTGGACGTGATCATTATCATGTCATATTGTTATATAAATACTTGACATTAGCTGACCCTTTACTTAAAATACGAATCATTATAAGCTACCTGACCATTTTGTTGTAATATAGAAACTTTAGACATTAACTGACCATATTTCCTCCTAAGAGATGCAGGAAGTTAAATGCTGATTTATTTCTTAGGAGTTATAAAGTTTGAATGGATAATGAAGAAAACTTTACTACAAAAATTAATAAAATGGCACAAGTACAACGTTTCGACAGGTTATCTTCAATCTTTATATTCCTAAAGTGAGCTATTCATCATCAATTTTTTAAGACTTTGTTTATGAAAAAATACAGGTTCTTCCACAGTTGTTTAAGTTAATCCAAATCTAACCTTTCATGTCTCTTTTTATTCATTGTACTGTTCTTCCCTGCGAAAATAAAATTCTATAGTTAAAACATAGTAGTGTACTTTATATCTTTTTAAATAGTGTTTATCATACTCATATTTGGATAAAAAAAAAGAGTCGAAAACAAATGATTTTTCTACAAAATGAATTCAAAATAATGTGGTAAGCCAAGTACACTACCACGTAATCACGAAATACACCAAACAAGGGCACTAATACACATGTTTTTTTATTATACAACATCACAGGCGCATAAAAAAAAACAATTACATAGATTGATCTATAAATAAATATAAAGTTAGTAAAGAAAAAAAGTCAATTACATATACCAATATCATCAGACAACAAGGCGGTTGGAAACACCTGAGAATATACTACACTTCAGAAATGAAACTTTGGATTTCTTCCGATCGATGAGACCTGCGTACTACTTATAGAAGACAAGGAACAACACGAGGAGTAGGAACGTTCTGATCATCTCATAGCGCTACCTTTTTTCTGTTTTTTTTTTTTTATTGTTGCTGTTGTTTGTTTTCTACGCGAGTATTTATAAACGACAGCAGCACGAAGAAACTTCACATTAATTATTTTCGTAGCTCTCGGGAATTTGATGCATTAATCTTGCTGTTTTATTATGGAACACGTCGTGTGGCGAACCTCTATCGTATGGAGTATCATAATAAAATTATACTATGTTCTTAAGTTTTTGAAATAACCAGTTTTCTTAATGATTACAAGTTTAGTTTGTATTCAAATTTCGTAGTTTTTAAAGCTTGTTAATTATTAAACAACCATGGACAACTTTGGAGTTGGTAGCTTAACTAATAAACCCCGTGTGTTACACTGAAACTTTAATATTAATGCAAAACAATAACATACTTTTTATAACTGTTAGCTCATTGCACTCAGAAAAAATAACAATAATCAACTCAGTGAATTAGTGAATAACTTCCCGTCTTAATCAGAAGTAGGAATCAAAACAAGTCATTCCCTGTTTTAGTTTAAAATGGTTAAGTAAACTTTTACGTTGATTTCTATGAGGACAAAATTAATTAGAAACCTTGTACGTTTGATAAAAGTTCGTGAAAAGGTTTAAATATTGTTCTTATGTTCACTTTATTATAGTAGTTTGAGAGGTTAATACGTATGCAAATGGCTTAAGTTTTCTAAAATACTTGCTAATAAATGTTTAAAAAAATATAAACATGAGTTAGGGTGGAATTCAGTTAGGTAGCATCTAGGGTTCGAGCTCCTTACGTTCCCATTATAGCAGAATTGATGATTCTAATCTTATCTGGTCTCAATTTGGAATAATCTAAGTTTTGCTCGATTTATGTTTCAATTTTGTTTCGTAAAGGTACTGGCAGTAAAATTACTCACTGTGTGGCCCTTTCAGCTTCTGTTGAGTCGTTGTTTTCTTTATGCAAAGATACACAATAGGTTATCTGTAGTCTGTCCACCGCGAGGAATCGAGCCTCAGATCTTAGAGTTTTAAGTCCGTAAACTCACCGCTGACCCGCCGGGGGACAACTACTAGCGAACCCACATCTTGTTAATCATTTTCGGAATTGATTTATTATAAGCAACATTTTGTGTCAGGTCAGAATTTATGCGTTCTTTCTACAGTTTTGTTTGCTTTGCAAGAAGTTCTTGTGGAAATATTTCTAATACGGAAATAAACATACTAAATACTTCAGAAATAAAACTTAAGTAAATTAAAGAACCAAAACACTAAGAAACTTAATAAATCTCAAAGAGAGACAGTTTTCCCTACACAAACCCGTTACAATTGTTTGCCTTTTTAATGGAAGAAGAACGATACCTCTAGATATCAGCCAATGCAACATAGATGCTTTTTTATATCTGTTGACGTTTAAGTAAATGTTGGTTATAAAGACTAGGAAACGTGGTTCTTCTATCAGAAATTCGAATAAAAGGTAATGACAATTTTCACAAAGAAAATAATCGTATTCAACTCACAACCCTCAAAATAAAGATCATTTTAGCTTTCACTGTTTCTGTTTTTTTATATGATACATAAGTTTTTTCTGGGTGCTTTTTTCAGTGGATTTATAGCGGAGATACTCAAAGAATGCAAGGAAAATCTACATACTTACGTTTTTTATAAACCTGATTTGAAATTATTTAAGGGATAGAGATGTGAAACACTTATGCAATTCTTTTAAATGCTCCATAATCTTTCCGTAACCATAGAAACATACTGTATCATAATCTACAAATCCTCCAGACTCGTTTTGTAACCATAGAAACTGCGGTATCAGAAGCTGTAAGCCCTACAAACTCCTTTTGTAACCAAAAGAACCGTGATTTATCAGAGGCTACTCAGTTCTGGCATGCTTATAAGTCTGAATATTTGTTGACTGCATATTTACATAAAGCATATTTAAGTTTCACATTTCGTTTTAGATTTGTACTGTGTGATATATTATTTTATCAAATAAACCATAGAAATATGTGAAAATTACATTCACAATGACTTCAGAAACACTTACCATGTGTTTTTGAGTAAACAAATAAACGATTTAAATGAAAAGAAGAAACATAAGATATTTAGACACATTTTTTGTTTCACTAAAATAGATTATGGCTACAAAAGAAAAAACACAAAAATATAATGGTCTAAAACCCCGTCTAAGTATATAGCATTTTCTGGCATGGTTAAGTTAATTCTACCCAATAAAGGAATGTTTGGGAGCAAACTATTTTGCTTGATTTGGGGTATTAGAGAAACTGGAGTTCATTTTGTGTACAAACTTGGCGTACAGTTTATTAAACTAGAATAATTAAAATAGATACTTTGTCAGATAATCTTAAACGCCTTCGGGGCTAATAACATAATCACATGTATTTCTACGCTGAATCAAACCACATAAAAAACCCTTTTCACTTTCGTCTACAAAGTAACACTAGTTCCATATTATTCAAAACTGTGTGTGCTCCATCTACCTTCATACATGTGAAACAGCTGTAGACACACACGTATGCCATTTTGTATATTTAATAATCGAGACTATGTATCTTCTACATAAAATTTAAATTAGCTGCTCTGGTGTACATCATGCAATCATGTTATTATACCACATTCATTTTTCACATATCTTGTAAATGTTGAAAATGGTGAAACTTTAGAATTTCTCTTTTCTATTTTACTGTTGAGGGGAAATGAGTGGCGACTGCTGGTGATCAACCTCAAATTTTAGCACTGTATATAGTGCATAAGGGTTTCCTAGTCATAGACTGTGAAGTTATTTGAAGCGAATCTAACCTCGCATCCATGTCTCCACATGTGGTTAGTTCACAATATGCATTCTTCCAACTTTTCTCTTTCACTTGCTGTTCGCATCAATATATTTTCTTTTTTCATCTCTGGAGGCTATTTGCCACGCTTCATTGCCCTATCGGCGTGAAATATTGTATTTGTATAACCAGTGTCGATCAACATACTGCATGTCTTTCCATCAATATACTCGTTGTCTCGTAGACTAGTTTCTTTAAATAATGAGCTTATTATCGTATTCGGGGCGGAGGAAGTATTCTCAGCTGAACTTTGATCCGTAAGTGCAGCTAATTCTTTTTGTTTTATATCTGATTAGCTCTTTGTTGTCCTTTCGATCTGGTTGAGCAATGAGACTCATCCTTAGTGTATTCTTCTTGCATGATAAACAATTGTTGATTCTTCATACTTTTAGTTTTAATGGCCATGATTTCTATATCCATTTTTCCACATCCTTTGGGGGGAGTTTTTATTCCTTACAGGCTCTTGTCTGCAGTTCCTGATAATATGTTTTTTCTTCAAATTACACTAATAAACACTTTTTACCTTGTAATTTATTTCCTATATTATGTGTAAATAATTATTTGACTACACCTTTCAATTCTTCTAGACTATCGACTGGTAGAGTTGATATTTCAACACTATTTGATCTGATGATGCCGTAAATTCTAGATGGTGTCTTTCGTTGTTTATGTGTAACTTTAATGGATTCAACTTCCCTCACCAACTGGAAAGCTTCCTTTATACATATACACCTATATTGCTTCAGCTTAATTCTCATATACTCATCTGTTATGGCATCTATATTGATAATGTGTTAACTAATCCATTACTTAATTTGGAGCATCTTGATAATACAACTGGGCAAGCCTTACCAAATCTTCCACTATTTCAGGTCTTTTATTTCCTCCGTATCCGCCCCCCCCCCCCAGTGACACAGCAGTATGTCTGCGGACTTACAATGCTAGAATCCGGGTTTCGATACTCGTGGTGGGCAGAGCCCAGATAACCCATTGTGTTGCTTTGTGCTTAACTTCAAACAAACTGCCCTCCGTATCTGCTTTTTACTTTGTTTTGGATACTTCCCTCTAGTGTATCACTCAGGACCTATTAGATAAAGCTGCTACCAGTTTTTGATAGTTCATTACCTCTCTCTCAGCTGGAAGGTTGGTTAATGTCATTAAAGCTTATTCTCTTAAATGAGCAGCAAGATAAATATCTTGTTGTCGACTATTCCACTCTGGAAATTATTTCGAACTGGGCATGATACGCTTTGTATGTTACTTTTTTTTTATAGTCCATTGACTACTTGATTGGGTGATGTTGCTGAACTAACCAGTTAAATTAAGGAACTGGATTTTGTAGTTACAGGAAACTACTGAAGCCATAGGCACAGCAGTAATGGTAACAAGTGTAGACCAAAAAGGTTCTCCTATTCCATGTTTTTTAATAGATGGTGTTTTAAGTTGGAATTCATAAGCAGACGCAGAAAGAGATGTAGCTGGTTTGATCTTTGCATTTACCTATTCATTTTTCAAATGTCTTTTCCTGTTTTTGATATTCTTTTCTACATCATATGTTTCTTCTTCAACTTTGTTATTACAGTCTTTCTGCACATTATAGATGTCCTTTTGTACTTTGATTTTGACTTCCTTGATGTCCTTTTATGCTTCTTCAATCTTATTTTCTAATCTATCTGTACATCTCCAATAACTTTGTTGATCTCGTCTTCAATCATATTTATTTTTATTCTTTTTTTTTAATATTATGAGACTGTCTATTAACCCCTTTCTTAAATTCTAGTCTATTTCTCCTTCTTTTAATATTCTGTCTTTTTCTGTTCATTTTTCTTTCCACTCTTTCATCATCTCCAGCAAATATTTAATCTCACTTTGTGCAATTGTTGTCATTTTGAATTTATTCAAAGTTCTATTTTAGTTTCACCAAAAGAAGACCACTTCTGACCCAAGTGTTTTAACGTATTCTCTTGTTTTGCAGCTTTTTATTATTTAGTAAAAATACTGTAATGTTCAGTCGACGTAATGATAACGAATCAATTACTTTTTCCAATAACTTTTGCTACAGGCTAAGTTCACTGGTAGGCCTAACTTCTCAAACAATGTTTGTCAACTGTTTTGTGTGTTTCGGTTAGGCCTGTATTGTTTAGTCAAAATAAAATAAAACATAACATCTCTTTAAATTATGCCAAAATAATATTTTATAATACTTAATAACTTATCATATTAGATAATTTAATTTTATCTCATTTTGTAAAACTATTATTGTCTCATTTGATATTTTGAGGTAAAGTTAATTTGCGATCGAGTGTCAGATAGGTTCATTTTAACAGAAGGATTGAACAAGAAATCTGAGAAGTAATCTGTGTTTAAAAACGCGTGGGAGAAAATGAAAAGACTGGAAAAGTTTAAGAGAAAATGAACACAATCTTTATTTAAATCAAACAAAAGAAAAACACCTGGTGACTACTTGCACAAAAAGTGGACAATCATTTTTACCATATTTTTAAATGAATCTCTAGCAGATTAGTCATGATCAAAAACCAGATAGAACTAAGAAATAATAAATGGTTTGATTCTGCAAGAAAGCTCGTTTTTTGTTTGTTTGTTTGTTTTTTCTGTTGCGAGGGTGTCATCTGTCTCTTGTTCTCGCACAGAATTCGCTGTCTGTAACATACACTCGGCCAGCAAAGAACGTTGCAGTCGTTGACTCTTTTAACACTTAAGAGGAGTATATCATAACATCCACTCTGGCAGAGTAGATACTATCCTGCTATAGAGATAAAAAAAAAAAGAAGCAAATTTCGAAGGTTTTTCTGGACCATGTTTTTATTATAAAACTGTATAGAAACTAAATAAATGAAACACTTTTTTAAAATTCCTATATTACTAAAAACAAGTGGAAACCTATGATATGCCGGCTATTCACACTCGTACAAACTTTATAAACAAATAATTTATCGACCTTTTCCTCTTGATGCATTATCTATTTTTGTTATAATGTTCTGAGATATTACCATCTACCTTATTCAATTCCACAACCTGAAAATTTAAAATAGGCAATTACATATTAAGAAGACCAGGTTTACAAACATTCTGTGTTTGTATCAAATCAGTACGAGGAGAATGTCTCAAACCATTTTAGAGTAATAAAAAGATAATTTATAATCTAATGTGAAATAATATCGTAAAGTAAAAAGTAAACTCCTCATACTCAGATTTATTTTACTCTCAAATAATATTTTTAGCAAAATGAGAAATAAAAATAAGTCATATATTTTACTTTAATCTTTTTAAATCGTCGAAAAATACAAAATTTCTAGTTTTGTTGCTTTGCTAATATTAGAGAAGCAAATGCTGAAATTTCTAACTGCTGTCGGATAATTTAAGAGACTGGTTTAAAATGACCTCGAACCACCAAGGAAAGGTTCCAGCTCCAATATATGAAAATATATATTGTTACGTCTCCGTTTGTTAATTAACTTTCCGTAACTTCGTTCCGACGAAATTTTAGCGACACAAGTCCTTACTTAATAAAACTGGTTTATTCTTTCTGAATATAACTTTACCGATACACTTATTTTCAACAGTCGCTCTGTAACAAACGTTTTAACAACGAACGTTAACTTCAACAATACTTCTGGCTGCAGTTCAATTACTCACTACCAACACACATTCTCCCCCCGTCACGTTGTCACCCTCTTTTATATACCAAACGTATATATTCGCCAAGGTACCGGATAGTTCTAGAAACGTGGTGTGACACTAGTCATGTGACCTCGCTGACGCAACAATATGTTTATATATAAAGTGAAAACATTAATTCAAAATTTACGTCATTAATTCATATTTTGATTTTAATAAAGTACTCGCTATTAAACATTTGGTCATGAAAGTTAAATTATTTTGATTTAATAATATATATGTGATGATCTGTTCTTATCAGAGATCTATGCAACACATATCTGGGCTGCTGGAAACTAATATTATTCGATGACTAATTCTGTTTTAATTTTTGGATTGAATAATTTTATCACCTTATTTTTGCCAACATACGTCTCAAATATCATATGATTCTTGCAGATAATCTATTTTCGGCATTTCCATTTGTTTTTCAAGCACAAAGCTACATAATGGACTAACTACACTTTGCCCATTGCTGGTATCAAACCACAATATTTGGTGTTATAAGCCTCAAACTTACCGCTGAGCTACCAACAAGACTCTTTATCTCTATCATAAAACAAGCCTTATACTTTTGAAGTATAATACTAACTTCACATTTGAACAAACCTATTAGTATTAATTAATAGTGATTTAAAAAATTACCATGGTTTTTAAAACGATAATACCGATTTTATATAAAAACAACAAAATTAAAACAATTAAATTATTTCTTTTGTTTTCCCGTAACTTATACTATCATCGTGTTTTAGCGGTGGTTGTTTGTACGCCAATAACTATCCTTTGAAGTAGTTCAACCTGAATCTTACTATTATAATTTTTATAATAAAATTTAAGACTTTTTTATTTGAACATTGATTTTACAAACCACCACTCAACAACAGCCTAATTACATGCCCAGTCTGTAGCTGGACTTGAAGTTTTCAGGCTAGTTTAATATACGCATGCGCTTCACTTTCTTTTCATAAGATGGCGTTAGTAAATCGTGTAATGTTTTGCCCGGTAAGAGTATTGTTTCAATTAATTGTTCGAGTAAAGGACAATTTGAATAAAATATGATCTGTATAATTTAAATAAAACTAAATTGTATTAACCTATATATGTTTATGTAGAAGCTTTCCGAGTCAAGGTAAATATGGAAAGCCAAGTGATCTTATGTAATACTAATAGTTCTACTCTTAATTAATTGTTTGTTATTTACACTACAGATTACACGTTTCACTTTGCCGTGGCACTTGTTTTGTTATCAGCCGGAAGTCTTTCACATCTGGCAATCGCAACATATTGATAAAGGATTAACATAATTTTAGAATAAAACATTAATGTTGAGTGATTTAGCTGTGGCTAAATTATTTACTAATTCCGGAATATAATTATTAATATTCGAAAATACATGTTTTTTTATTACTTTGAAAAAATATCCTTAAAACTTACAAGTTATAATTAATATGAATTATTATGACAATGATATAGTGATAATGATAACAGATAAGAGTACTTACTACACGCTTGTGTACTTCCATATAGTTATAAAAATTATAATTACTGACTGCTCTGTAGTGTAACCAGTTTTTATATAATATAATAAAATCACAGTATTGAATGCAATGTGGTTATGAGATTGAGTTGTTAAAACGATTGTGACTATCAGTAATTATTTAGTTAATCATTCAGCTTATTACTAAAATATAATGAAATCTAATGTACATAGATGTAACATATTAAATGTATACATTGAAAAGTGTACATAAAATCAAACCACTTTATTTTTTCACAACTTAATTTACTTATGAAAAGATCAGTATGTAAACATTCATGTCAAACAAACTATTAGATGTGGTACAGTTACACAACATTTTACTAATGTCCTGAAAAAGAATCATAGTTATTGTGTGAGAAATGGATAGAATAAAAATTCACTTCACACTAGTGGTCAGGGATCATATCTGTGACAACATACACAACATGCATTAGCATATTCAAGTCATTTTTATAAAGATTGGTTAACCCTCTGTATTATAATTATTAAAATATATATATATATCGAGGAAGAACTGTATGTGTTAATGTTTCAATTATAAAACTTAATGGATAAAAAATTAAAGTGAACTGGTTTGTTAGAAGTTATCCTGTCTTGTGGAATCTTAACTAAGAATATAACGAATTATTATTGAGCAAATTGGTGCTTAATTAATAATATAGTGGATTATTTTTTTAAAAAAACAGTGTGCAACTAAGAATATGGAAATATGCTGAAAAATATAATGTTGAACTTTAACTTTATGATAGAATCTGCTAACAGTTGTGTATATTAACCCTGATGAAGCTGTAAAAGTGAAACATTGGTTGAAATAAAAATATATTCTTATTTATTTATCTGGAGTGTAAAGGTCATTCTTTTAAACTTTTATCAAAATATGTAACTAAGACTAATGAGAATTGTTAATGAAAAGAACAATGCAAAACTAAGATAACAGAGAATTTCTGTTGAGCAATTCAATGTGCAACTAAAGAAATGGAGCATTTATGGGGGGAGGGAGCTGAATAAAATGCTGAACTTTAACTTTATAATTGAATCTGCTAACAGTATATAACAAGTTTTGTCCTTGGTTTTAATCTATGATATTATGTTTTTCAGGGAATGAAGGCTATGAGCCTTCAAGCCCAGTTCCGACTTCTTCACATTACTCCAACATGTACAGCTTTCACTAAGGTAAGTTGGGTATGTACAGTACATGTTAAACACACTTACATCTTTTTCATCTTCTGATCTGTCATAAAACTACAAGTTGACTTTTTTTTTTGTTTCTGAGCAGATCCCCCCCCCCCCCGACACACACACATTTTAATCTATTTGGAAATTAAGTTATGCTAATTTTGATCTAAACTGAAATTTTCAGTCTGTTTTTGTTCTGGTATTATGGAAAACAGTTGAATTCAAATATGCATGCTCTCTTAAAAGATTAAGATTTATGAAATATAAAATTCAGGAATATTTTTCCAAAGCAATTTTGTAATGCATGTAATCTTCTTAACTACTTACTGACTGTGTTCATATTTATTTGCTGTTTGTTCAATAAGGCAATTGGTTGTGAAATAAAGGAAAAAAGGCAATTTTCATTTTCTAAGATGTGGATCTTTTGATCACTCATTTTACATTTGTTTACCAGACTCTTCATATGATACGAGGCAATAATTTAGTACATTATGTGTTTTGCTGAACTTTAGAATGTATCCTTAAAAATATACTATATTCATTTATTTCCACTTCAATACACAATATTATTTTTTGTCTGTCTTTGAATAGGTATCAGACCTAAGGTCAATTAAAATTACAAGTACAACAACGTTGTTTATTAAAATTACAATGATATTTAGTTCAATTAAATTTATAGTTAAACTAGCAGATTAATGATGAATAAATACATGCTTTGGATCGTAGCATATATGCAATATGATTGTCTAGTGGGTCACTTACAACTGTATTTTGTCATTACATGTGTTATTTCAATAAGGAAAATTGCATTACATTTTTTTTTTAAGCAAAGGTGACTGACTGCAAAGTATTGTTGGCAAAATTATTTGCATTTCAATGCAATGGGTGCATCCAGCACAATAGAGCTCTCAGGTGTGTTAAGTAGCCACAGGGTTTTTTCTGCTGGATGCCACTGTTCTTTGTCATTTTAATGAGTGCAAGAAAAGATCGCTACCAAAGTGAGTGATTTTTGACAGTTGTCATTTCTATAAGAAGTGTCAAAAGGGACATATTTAAGTTCTATTGAAATCACTTTGTTCAACATGGTAAGATAAAATCATGCACATGTATAATGCCAACATGAAAAAAAAAATTAAAATATATAAACCTAACAACAACAAATATATACTAAAACATGTTCCTTTCCTCATGTTTTTTTTCAGTTCATGTTCCTGTCTTTGAAATATTTCTTTCAATCAGTTGATGGAAGAAGTCCCATGTTTTTGTAAAATTCTCTCACAAAAAGAAACATTTTTGTTCTTAATATGTTTTTTTCTCAGATTGGCCATCAGCACATATGAAAACTGATAGATTGATGTTGATATTTTCCTGTAATATACTCTTGAAAGAAGCATTATGATATATAATTGTTTTTTCTACAATTAACCTTTCAGGAGATACAGAGTGTGACAGGCATTTGACTATTATATGTATATAGATTATGCTGCAATAATTTCAATTGTATTAAGAATTAACAAACATCAACACACATCACATCTATACTTGTATTTATTTATTCTAAATAACCAAACAATAATCACATGTAGAATTACAAAAACAAACTGTGTAATTTTTATTTGTTCAAACAAATGGGAACACAAACCGTTATTTTCACTAACAATCTATCTGTCTATTGTATCTGAAGAACATAAGCTCCTCAAATCTGACATCTAAGAGATGTGCATCATATGACCCCTTTAATATACAAGCCAGCATGACACACTTTATTTTGGGGTTTTGGATATTGTGAACAGTGATGTTAATGAATAAGCATGTATAACTACTTCTCTACTAGACCATATGCCAACAGTCAGAAAGGGGTCAATTGATTAAGAAACCTCCAGGAATAATGCTATTTTAAATTTATTCTTAACTTCTAATATGGAAATAGTTGATAGGGTGGAGATTAGGGAATATCTGGGTGCAAGTGATGAATGCTCAGTTAGGTTTGATGTTTTGCTGAATATGGAGGAATAGGAATAATGAAATTTTGGTTCCAAATTTTAAAGGAATGAAACGGGAATTATCTGCTGTGAATTGGGCAACTTATTTAATTGGAGATACTGTTCAAATGTGGAAAATGTTAAAAATAAATTCTTAAATATCAAAGATAGGCTGCAAATAAAAAATCAGGTTGACTCGCAAAGGGTATAAAGGATTGACTGCAATGATAGGAGATTTGGAGGATTATAGAAGATCAAAAGGATTGGTCAAATAAGAAATTAGGAAATCAAAAACTATATGAAAAATGTTGGCTGAAAATGTAAAAATTAATAATAAAGATTTCTTCAAGTACATTAAGGGTAAGACAAATACTTAAGATGGGATTAGGGCTTCTGAGAGATGATAAATGAAAGTAAATATACGATGAATACAGGATGGTTAGGTTATGGAATTCAACTTTTTCCTCAATTTTTTACAAATGAAGATATAAGCAATATTCTTCATACTGAACAGTTGCTAGATGGAAACAAGATGATCACATTAATTCTAAGCTTATTAAGAAGAAACTGGAAAGTTTAAAGAATGATAAAGGTCCTGGACTAGGTAATATTTACCCAAGGGATTTAAAGAAGGTTGAGGATTGGACATGTGAGCCACTTTCTACTATTTTTTTCTAAGTTAGTGAATTGTGAGCAAATGCCAGAAGATTCAAAGTTGGCTAAAGATACTCCACTTTTCAAGTAAGGTAATAAAAATTGTCCCAGTAATTACAGGCTTATTAAGTCTTATATCAGTAGTGGAAATGTTTTTTGAAAGTCTGATGAAAAGTGCTTTGCAAAATTGTTTAACAAAGTTTAAAATTTTGTTAGATAGTCAGCATTGTCATTATGAGAAAATCTTACCTTACTATTCTTTAGACATTTGATAAAGACGTACTACTTATGTATATGAGAGTACGAGTGTGGATTTGCTGTATATGGGTTTCCAGAGTGTACAAGGTGTCTTATAAAAGGATTGTGAGGGAGAGGTTGGCTCATTGGATATAAAACTGGCTGGATGGAAGAAAGCAGAGGGTTGTTATAAGAAGAGTACAAGTGTGGATTTGCTGTATATGGGTTTCCAGAGTGTACAAGGTGTCTTATAAAAGGATTGTTAAAAGAGTTATCTCTGTATGTGTGAGGGAGAGGTTGGCTCATTGGATATAAAACTGGCTGGATGGAAGAAAGCAGAAGGTTGTTATAAATAGAGTTCGATAAAATGTGATTAATGTCACAAGTGGGTACCTCAGGGCTTAGTCTTAGGACCTTTGCTCATTTTGATTTACATCAATAACATAGATGGAGGAATGGTCAATAAATGACTTAAATTTGCTGATGATATTAGCATCTTGGATGTTGCTAGCTGTGAAGAGGATGCTACTGCTTTACAATAGGATTTAAATTATTTGGTGAGTTTGGCAAATAAATGGAAGATGGCTTTTAATTATAATAAATGCATGTGAGATATCACAATTTGAATTATGTTATATCATTTTGATAGGAATAACCTTAACAGCACTATAGAAAGTAAGGGTTTTGGTTGATCAGTCTTTTAAGCAATCCAAGCATTGTGCTGTTGCTAGTGGCAGGGCAAATACAATTTTAGTTTTATCTACAGAACTATTGAATACAAATGTAAAGAGGGTATAATTCCATTGAATAGATCATTGGCTAGGTCACTTTTGGAGTATTGTGTATAGTGTTGGACTTCTTACTTTAGAAAGGACATTAAATTGTTGGAAAGGTTTCAGAGGAGTGCTACTACGATGATACCTGTGATGGAAAGTTGTTATATGAGAATAGGTTAAGACCACTGAATTTGTTTTTTTTCTTAAAAAAAAAAAGAGTTACACGTGATCTAATTGGGATGTTTAAGATTGTTAAGGGAGTTGATAGTGTTGATGCATCACCTTTTTCATACTTAACAGTGTGAATTGTAAGACTAGAGGATGCAACTATAAATTTTGACAGGGTAAGAGTCATATTTAGCTAAGACAGTTTTATATTTCTAACAGGGTAGTTAGTCTATGGAGTGGGTTACCTTGAAATATGGTGGATACAGTAAACATATGGGAGTTTAAGGGAAAGCTTGAATGATATGGGCTGGCTTTGAATATTTTATTTTTAATTTAGAGATTATTATAGTCAACTGAATGACTTAGATGAACCAATATGTACCTTTTTTACTCTTAAATTATATGTAGTTAAGCTGGATTTTACACATGTAGCAAAGGCTGGAGGGATTGGCCAAGAAAGCTGATCACTTTGTCTGTGAGGATCTGTTGAAGTTGGTCAATAGTTCTCAGTCATTATACTGAGCAGTACCAAAGCAACTGACAAGTACTTGGTCATTTGCTGTATTGCCCTTGGCTTCTGCAGATGAGGAACTATTGGAGGGAAGGAAAACAAAAAGGTCAGAGAAGGATGTGGATGATAAGGAGGTTATAGTTGATTCCTTGACAAGGCATGTGAATAGAATAGTCTGTGGAGTAAGTAGGAAGAAAAGAATCAGATTATGTTACCCACGGGCACAGGTGGAGGATATAACTGACAGAAGATGAGATATAATATAGGGGACTAACAGAGATGCAGTTTTTATGTTGCATGTAGGGGCTAATGATGTAGGGAAAGGTAGGTCAGAGGAGCTAATTAATAAGTACAAAGGGTTGATAGTCATTTAAAGAAAAAGGCCATAACTTAATTTTTGTCAGGGATACTGCTCAGAATTAACTTTGGGGGATGAAGTTATAAGTTGGCTGGTTCGACTTGTGGGATCAGTTCAGTGGAAGAAGGGGGCTTTTTGGAATGGATGGCTTACATTTAAATAAGATAGAGGCTGGCTTGTTTGCAAGAGCTATTAACTCAGCTGTAAGGGAAGTTTTAAACTAGTACTAAACAGTGGTGGGGACCAGGATAAACTAAATGCAAAAAGAATAAGAGATAGTCGAAAGTTCAGCATAGGAAATGAGTATAGAAGTAGTTATAAGGATGGGCTTAATTGTTACTATTGTAATGCTAGAAGTATAAGAAATAAAATAGACTACTTTAGAGCACTGGTAGGAATGGAGGATTTTGATATAATGGGTATAATTGAAACATGGTTAAATGTAGATTATTTTGATGACAGAAATACAGGGTTATAGGCTATTTAATAGGGATATAGTGCTAAAGAGGGGGGGGGGAGTGGCTTTATATGCAAAATGTGAGTCACATCCTCACTCATAGACTCACCCTCTTCTTGCATAAATTTGCCAGTATTTTCTTCCCTTCAAATTGACAAAAATGGTAACACATATTCTTCAGTCATGCCAGAAAAACCAATCGCATCCTTCACATTAATGGGTAAGTGTTAAATTTAAAAGTATGAATTTTTGTTACTAGGTTTTTAATCATTTTAAAAAAATTAGATCTGGGTTTGTAATTTTAAAAATTAAACAAAAAGTGATAATCAAGCCTGAAATGTTTGAGAACCACTGTGTTTTTGAAGACTGATCAGATGTGGAAAATTTTTAATGATAAATTTTTAAATATTCAAGGTAAACATATTTCTTATAGAAAGAAAATGGTAGCTGCAAGTAAAAAAACTAGGTTGGCAGAGTATAAGAGATAAAATTAAAGAAAAGCATCATAAGTTTAAGAAATTGAAATTGTCTGGTATAACAGGAGATTTAGAAGATTATAGAAGATCTAGAAAGTTGGTGAAACAGGAAATTAGGACATCAAAAAGGATGAATGAGAAAAGGTTGGCTGAAAATGGAAAAATTAATAGTAAGGATTTCTTTAAATACATTAAGGGTAAATAAAATGTTAGGATGGGGGTGAGACCCTTGAGGGCTGGTAAAGGAAGGCTCTTTTCTGGTGATTATGAGATGGTGGGTTACTAAATTTTGCTTTTTCTTTATGTTTTACTAACAAAGATTTAAGCAGTATTCTACATATTGGACAGTTGATAGATGGAAACAAGATCGAACAAGAGGACTGCATTAATTCTGAGCTGGTTAAGGAAAAAATTGGGAAGTTTAAAAAAACGATAAGGCTACTGGGCCAGTTAATATTCCTCAAGGGTTTTAAAGGAGGTTAAAGATTGGATATATGAGCCACTTGCTATTATTTTTTGTCAATTCTTGAATAGTGGGCAGGTACCGGAGGATTGGAAGTTAGCTAATGTGATTTCACTTTTCAAGGGAGGTAATAAAAATTGTCCCAGTAATTATAATAGACCCATTAGTCTTACATCAGTTGTGGGAAGAGAATTGGAAAGGCTGATAAAAGATGCTTTGCAAAATCATTTAACAAAGTTTAAAATTATATTGGACAGTCAAAATGGTTTCATTTGGGAAAATCTTGCCTTCCAAATCTTTTGACATTCTTTGAAAAGGTTACTGCTTATGTAGATGAGGGTAAGGGTGTAGATTTGGTGTATCTGGATTTTCAGAGAGCATTTGACAAGGTGCCACATGAAAGGCTTGTAAAAACAATTATCTCTATGGGTGTGGGGGATAAGTTAGCAAATTGGATAGAAGAGTGGGTGGATGGAAGAAAGCAGAAGGTTGTTACAAATGGAGTTCAGTCAAACTGAATTAATGTCACAAGTGGGGTACCTCATTGCTCAGTCTTAGGACCTTTGATCCTTTTTATTTACATCACTGACATAGATGAAAGAATGGTCAATAATTTAATTAAATTTGCAGATGATATTAAAATCTTGGGTGTTACTAGCTGTGAAGAGGATGCTGTTGATTTACAAAAGGATTTAGATCATTTAATGAGTTGGGCAAATAAATGACAAATTTAGATGGGAATAACCTTAACGGTGTCATAAAAGAAAGAAATGTTGGTATAATAGTTGATCAGTATAATAGTTTCTAAAGCCATCCAAACAGTGTACTATTGCTAGTGGTAGAACAAATAGGATTTTAGGTTTTATTTACAGAAATATTGAAGAAAAGTGTAAAGAGGTTATAATTTCATTGTATAGGTCACTGCTTAGGCCACATTTGAAATATTGTATTCAGTCTTGGGCTCCTTATGTTAGGAAAGACATTGAATTGTTGGATGGGTTCAGAAAAGGGTCACTAGAATGGTGCCTGGGATGGAGGAGTTGTCATACGAGGAGAAGTTGCAATCTCTCAAATTGTTTTCTCTTGAAAAAAGAAGAGTTAGGTGGATCTGGTTGAGGTGTTTAAGATTGTAAAGGAATTGATAGTGCTGATGCATCATCTAAGGCTGCACTTGTGGATAATCCTGGACAGTCAGGAGAGAATTTAGATTCACTTTTTCTGGTATCTTCCTTTATTCTGTTGGGATCAGCTGCCTCCAGCTCCTTTTATTCATTTGGTAAATCGAGTGTGTGATGTTTTGGGTCTTTCCCCAGTTGCTTTTGAGACTGTGCCTTTCTTGAGGGTGAATACTTAGTTTTCCCTCCATCCTCTGATATTGCATGTTCATGCAGGGAGGTTTACTACTCATTTACATCAAGGAACAGCTATGCCTTGTCCACCATGTTTGTTGGAAAAACATGCTTTAGCCTACCATCGCTCCTGGAAATTTGGAGCTCCAAAACCTGAATAGAACACAGTTTCTAGGATTTGTCTGACCGTAACTGTGGTATTAAGATAGTTATCATCCCTCGGAAGCCTCTCAGCAATCACCACATCAAGTTGAAACCATTGTTAGCATCTATCTTGGGTCAATTGTCAGTTTCTACACTTTTGCTAGTCTCTTGGTTAGTATGATGTCCAGATTTATTGGGTAGAGAGGCATTGTTGGAGGGTGTTCATCTACTGGCTGCCACCCTCTGTAAATTACTTGAGGCCCCCTTTCTCCAACCCTTATTTTTGTGACCATTCCAAAATGTATGGAAACAAGGGTTAATGTCATCTGTATTCATTCATCCCTGTCAACTTTCCTCGGCTCCTACAGGAGGTCATAGTTCCACCCATATTTGAGTGTCCTGACCCCCAACATCAGCCCCTCTATACATCGTACCCAGAATAGATTCCGTCCATATCTACAGTCAGAACAGTGGTAACTACCATATGCCTTTGGGGTCTGTGGGGGCTTGGCTCTGAAAATTGCTGGACATGTGGAAAACCTACAGGTCCTTGCTTTAGGATTAGTCATTCATTTCATATCTTCATTACTGTTATCCACCAAACCTGTAGTGTTTCCACCTGCAGATCCTTGGATTTTAGAACTTTGTTCCAGGGCTACCAGAGATTTGTTGGTCAAGGGGCAGTGCAGAGAGTTGTCCTAGTTCTTCCAGGGTTTTATTCCCACATGTTTGCTATGCCCAAGAAGACAGGAGATTAATGTCCAGTCATTGATCTTTCTCATGTAACTCAATTCCGAGATCTTCCATGGTTCATGATGGAGTCATTCATCACTCTGCATTGGCATTTTTTTACCAGGATTGTGGATGCCCATGTTCTATGTCGCTTATGCCTATCTGCATGGTGCCTTAATGGAGTCATCCTGCTACTATCTGAAGGGTCAGATGCTGCAGTTCAGGGCTCTGCCTTTCGGACTAGCATCGGCACCATATGTGTTCTGCTGAATCTTATGAGCTTTATATATATATATATATATATAAACAAAAGAAGAACAAAAATGCAGTTTGCCCCTCCAATTAAGACATTTCTCCTTTCCCCCTATCTTCTGGTTTTTGGGGCTTGGGTATTGGTCGGAGATGGTTCAGTCATGTATTTGGCTGCTATTTGGACTGGAGATAAACACCTACTTTGGCTCTCCTCCTTCCTATCACCTGCTGAATGTTTGTTCCTGGTGGATCTGGTATTGGTTATGTTGGAGATGTGCACATGAAGAAATGGGTTATTGGTGTGGGAGCTCCTCTTCTCTGCTGGTATTCATTTTTGAGGTGAAAAGTAGAGGACCTGATGTGCAATTCCAGATTTTGTCAGGTGTTGGTTGAGGTTGAACTCCCATTTATGGTCTTTTGCACACTAGCCACTCTACACCAGGGCCTTATTGTTTCTGTATTTTTTTTTTGGTACCCCTCCAAGTTATGGCTCTTTAAATTTTGGCAACACATTACTAAAAGATGAAAGAGTATACCTGGCTCAGAAGTGGTGCAGTCTCCCACTAGGGTGTTGTTTCTCATTCCTTATCACACCTCATGGTATTCCTTTGGGCACTTCCTAAAGAAGGGTTGTCTTCTCACCCCACTCCACCAGTTCAGTGGGGGATTCCAGCTTTTTGTGAGAGGAGGTAAGATATTATATTGGAAGATAGCATTTTTCTAAACTGAAAATGTATTTCCAATAGATACTTATCTCCATTCACACGTGAATTGGTTTGGTTAGTTATGACCAATCTTGAAGTGATTAACATGTGCATGATTATAGAGAGTGCTAGTTACGATAGAGGTAGTGTTGCACTTCTATTGGTGGAGGGTTGCTACATGATCATTTGCATGTGAGTATGCAGTAATAAGTGGGAGTAACAAGGCTAGTGGTGAGCAAAAATTTGTGCCAATAGAGGCCAGTATAAGTCAAAAAAGCTTTTTGTGAGAGGGGTAAGTATGTATCAGAAATACATTTCAGTTTAGAAAAAATGTCAGCTTTAATTCAATAGTTTTTAAATTAATACATCTACAAGTAATTCATACATTTCATTACTAAGTCTGTATAATGTTCTGTTCTTTGATGTAGTGATTATTACTTTAAAACAATATTATTTTTTCTTATAAATACCAAGTAAACATTAAGGTACTTTTGTAACTTTTCAGGTTGCTATGAGTAAATTTGATAAAGAACATTTTATTCCATATGAAAGACTAGCCAAAAATCTAGATATTGTCAAAAGCAGGTTAGTAGCTGTTTCTTAACATTTTTAACCTTGTTACCTTCCCTAAATTATTCTAGAAAAAAAAAGATCATATAATCTGCTTTTTATTTAAAGGAAAGAACACATCTATAAAACACCTAATATTTCATCATAGCCAAATATTATATTTTTTTTATTTTTAAATCAGTTATATTTACCACTGGAATACTGAAAGCCTTTCCCTGTGGAGTGTGCTCTCATTCTATCAACAATCATGTGACTTTTTAATATTCCTGACAGAATGCAAAACATGTGTCAACTTAACCAGAGATCTCCTTTCTCCTACCTCTCATATGACTTATTGTACATGTGTCAAGATAATGTTAATTATCTCTGCTCTCTTGCCATCATCTAGATTTTCTTGTTGACATTTGTGTGCTCAATATTCTCATTAATTCCAAGGTCAACATTTTATGCTGCAATTATTTTTATCAGTATCAGAAATTCTACAAATTCTTTAGAGGATTTGCTCACAGTTTAGTATGCATGGAGATCCTGTGGCTGCATTGTTGGCCCTTTTCAATCAAAATATTCAGACTATTAATTTCAAAGTATCTGCTGGTGTCCGTGACATACATACATCACTTATGAGGCTCTTCCACTCCATTCATATCTTCTGTGAATCCACTCCATTTACTTTTACTCTGATTCTGAATTAAAAAGAAAATTGCTTGTGTACATCTTTCATTTGTTGTGGTCTGGAGTGTTTAAATATCTTCCTGCCTAGGAGCCTAGTTTTAGGTAAGTCAGTGTTCCTTATGATACTCCGTGGATTCTTCTTCCACCTCTGTATGGATATTCTGGCTTATAGTATTTCAGAAGTTAGTCTATCCAATTTGAATTTTACCTTTTTTTTAGAATTGAAACTTATTTCAAACAGGTACTTACCTCTGAAATATATTCTCACTCACCTCCCCACAAAGGGGGAAATATGTGGATTTTCATCATAACTAAAACAAAGAAATCTAGATTATGTTGAGAAATCAGAGCTTATTTACATTCTCTTGACACAAGTGCAACAAGTCATGTGGAATGTGGGAGAATGGAGAACTTTGGATAAGTTGATGCATGCTATAAATTGTGTCAAAAATACTTAGAAGATGATTGCTAAAAGCATGAGAGGTAAATACCTGTTAAAATTCATTTTAATTCAAAACATTTCAAGTTTTAAGATATAAATTGAAAAATCTTCTGATAGATAATTCATTTCAACTCATAATTTACATTTTACAATTATATATTTTAACTATCGTAATATGTTAAATTTCAAAAATACTTATTCTTTCCAGACAGACCAATTTCAGTTTTACACACACATGATTTAATTTGTAATCCTCTTTTTAAATTTTAGGATAGTTTTATAGCATGTGTGTATATGTATATTTTTCTTTTAAAAAAAGAATTAGCTTTTTTACTTGTATGTTGGGAATAATACAATGAAAGCATAAAATATAATACTAATTCAGTATGTGACATTATTTTGTAAAGTGAAATTTAAATAATGAAAAGGTCTCTGGAAGTAAAAGATATGTATGTTTAATTGTTTGAATAAAACAGTTTTATTGATATACAATTGTAATATTTTAAGGATATGTAAATTGTCAATTCTAATTAATTTTATTAGTTTTTCAAATTTATATTTTATATTATTGCAATAGTAAGAAAATTGAAAGAATCATTGTGTTTAATTCATGTGATAGCAAAAATCCTAATTATTTTGCTTATGTAGGCTTAAAAGGCCACTGACTCTATCAGAAAAAGTTCTCTATTCTCATCTTGACCAGCCAGAAATGCAAGACATTAAGAAAGGAGAAAGCTACTTAAGGTTACGACCTGACAGGGTAGCTATGCAAGATGCTACTGCTCAGGTAAGATACTGAACTGAAAAATTGTATACTTCTAGCACCTTTTATTTAAAAAACTATAGTTATCTTTTCATAAAATTGAACTGTGAAATAATTAATTCAATTTATTGTGCTTAATATTTTGTATTCTTTAACTTGATATGCTTAAAAGTCTGAATAGATGCTGAATGCTGTGAAGTTGCTTTTAGAACTTGTTAAAACATTAGCTAAAAAACTGGATTGTAGGTATATCTCAAAATTAACAATAACCCAAGTTACTTGAAAATCTTCTGATGTTTCACCCAAACTCACAAAATTTAGCTGTTCCATTACTTGTAAAATTTTAATGTAGTTTCGGGTATTGGGAATTTTTTTGAGTTGTGTTTTAAGTATATGTTGGCAAATGGTCCAAACATGGTGTTGTGATGAAATGTGTTTGTGCACTTTATTTTCAAGTGCATTGATTCTTGATAAAATTGGTTAATTTACTTGTAATATAATATAATATTTTTCTAATTGGACAACAGAGCTCTAGATAAGATTTTAGGTTAATGAGTATTTACTCCCTGAAATCCAACTCAATGCTGAAAAGCAAAATTTCAATGAGTATATAAAACAATCCACCTTTTCTCTCCTTAATGTACAAATTCTTCTTACATGTTATAAAGCCCAAGGCTTAGGCTTTATAATATGTAAATATCTTAATGAGAAAGAAAGGTACATGTGCAAATCATTATCTTGACACTGCTTTGCCACATAGAGGTAGTCTTCTGTCTAAAGGTAAAAAAAAAAGCTGTTCTTTCTTAAAGTACTCCCCTGCAATCCTATATCACAAAACTGGTCTGTGTAGTTTGACTAGAGTGCTCAAAATCTGATATGACTAGCTTAAGTCTTTACATCACAGCTGAATGAATATAAATAACTGAGCTTATAACTGACTAATATCTTTGCACTTATTGTGTCAAAGTCTTCTACAGCTCTGCCTCTGCTAAATAATTTACCCTGAACTGTGACTAGATTTAAAAGATTCCAGTGCTTCCTGTGCATGATTACCAAGAACTTTAACTGTTTGACTTCAAAAATGTTCACATATTTACATTTTAAACTGCACAAGCGTTTATAACATATTTACATGTTAAACTAATATATTGTACTTGTACTTTTTGTAACCCATACCCTGACTGCTCTAACTGGATCATAATTTGATAACTGAATATTACTCATTTGAATATTCAAAAGACTGTCTAGAGTTTCTGCTTTCATTGAACATCTGTATTTGTTTTATTCTTTGGGAACTGAAACTCCTTTTGCACTCAACACTTGTAAGAATTATACATAGAGCTATTGTACACAGCTTTCCAAACTCAGGCATCATTTCTTTATGCAGTTGTATAGCCCTCTGGCACAGACTCTGAGTAGGTAAATGTTTGTATGAACCTTAAATCATACCTTTTAGCATGGGCCACTCTTGCTTGAGTTTTTCTTTGTCTAATAGTCTGCTGACTTGTTCTTGTTCTTCTCTTTGTTCATCCCCCCCCCCACCCCACCCCCCACCCCATTTCGGAGACTGCCATTTACTGTTTGGTCAGTTCCATATAACAGTGCAAGAGCTTCTTCACTCTTACCAGTACTTGCCAAATTTACCACCACTGGTTCCAGCAAGAGGCTAAAGTCTTTAAAAATCTCACTGTCTTCTTTTTTTGGATTTTTTTTTTTGATATTCTTTTTTAGACTTGACATGTATCTCTTTTTCAGGTCTGACAATTCATTTCCAGTGTTTTCAGAATACTTCATAAGTTTTTCTCCATTCATAAAAGCACTAGTTTTCCGTCTTCTCTAAATTCTATGGAGTCTCTCGTGCTCTTTTCAGCATTTCCATCTCCTGATTCTAGAAAATTTAACTAAATACCAAATTTTGTTTTTGTAACTGCTCACTAAGCATTGCAAAAAAATCATGAATATCTAGCATAAATGACACTAGCATCACAGTCTTATATTCTGTAAACTATTTGTGCAAACCATGAGCAGTAGCTATTTTTTTCTTCTGCAAAGTTTAAAAGGCTAACCAGAACTGAGTTATAACTCTCATACACAGCTTCCACAGCATTTTTAAGCCTAAGCCATCTTATGCTATGTGGCTCTTTTATTATAAGTTAGGCTCATCTAACAGTTTTTGAATACGATTGAGTTTTGAAGTATGGTTACTTGACCCACTCATGAAATAATACAAAAAGTTAAAATTGTCTCTAAATGTCTTGAGAGTGTCCAACGTTTTAATTGAATCTGTCACAGCTAAGTTTAGGCAATGGGCAATACATTGGGTTTGTGCTGCAAAGGGGGAGTACTTTGACTTCATCTGCACATCAACACCTGTTTTTTTACCAGTCATTGTTGATGCACCACCTGCTGCTAGAGAAACAATCTTAGCTGGGTCAAGTCTGAGGTTAGTGAGGCACTTTATAATGTGACTGACAATGGTATGAGCTTTCCATCCTCAGTGGCTACATTTGTTAAGAACTATGTTACTGTTTCACCATTCTTCACATACCTTATACATGCTGATAAATGTTTCTGTATTGATAAATCTGTGCTTTCATCTACCATTATTGCATATGACTCAGACTGAAAGATTTCTTCTATAAGTGACCTCTGAATAACTTATACATGAATGTATATCATTTATTGTTACATAGCTTAAATTCTTATATTTGATATTTGATTCATTCAAATTCTGTAACTCAAGTAAACTGTTGACTTTATCAGATGGCAACTCCTCCTTTGATACATAAAAGATTGTACAAAACAATTTACTATCATCATCTGATACAGAGATTGAATTACCTTCCTTGTCAACATCACTGTCATACATTTTACTCTTGTCCCCAGATTCCTTCAGTAAACCTTTTCTCGGCCTGATGGTGTTCTGAAGACAGCCCATGCCTCTCAATACTGTTCTTCTGAATATTAGGTGATCCCTCATTTGCCCATATGCTTCTTACTTTTCTCTCTATGCAAATGCTGCACTTCAGTCTCTTATTTACCCCTTCGCCAATCACCACTAACCATGAAAATGTTTTCTTCCAAGACTGAATTGTCTTTTCAGAAATGGTAGTTCCAGGTTGTTTCTCTGCTGTTTGATCGCCAAGTTCAGTGCAAAAAATGATGAGATCATTTACAATTTTGTGAATGATCTTTGCACTGTCTTCAGTTTTATCATCTTGATGGAAATATTTGTACAGTAAGCTCCTATTTGTTGCATAATTCTTCTTAAATCACCCTGGTCGCACACTAAACTGTTGATGAAACGACATTTTAGTCATTCATGTATCGTGAGTGCTTGATAAAGTCAGTAAAAATCAATAAGCTTTTGCCAACTTGGATTGCATCAGACCAACTGGTTCTGCTAAAATGTAAGCGATGTGTTGTATTTACCTGGATATTAGGAAACCAGTTGCACATGCTCAATTAGCTTACATAAATTTACAACGGATAAAGACAGTGAATTTGTACTGGCCAATTTTCAAAGCATTTTTGTATGCCTAAATCTGATTTTTAATGTTTTTTAAGGAAAAATATGTCTGAATGCACAGTATGCATCCTTATCTAGAGCTCTGTGACAAGTTAAACCTCAGTTTATTGTTTTTTGTTGCATATTGGCTGTTTTTTCTCATATATTAACAATATAACTTATTATTAATATTTCTTCTCCTAGATGGCTATGTTACAGTTTATCTCCAGTGGCCTTAAGAAGGTAATGTTAGTTTATTTTATTGTTTTCAAATGTTGAAGTTGTTGCCCAAAGTACTAAAACAAATAAAATAAATCTCACAAGGCCTGAGAATTGTAATTAAAATCACATCTGGCAACAAAGGTTTTCTACCATGTACAAACATGATTTCAATCACAACTGTTTAAGCCTATCCAATTTTGAAGTTGCCTCTTTAAATGTAGATTTCTCTTTAATTGTTGTGATTATTGACACACTCTTCAGTCTGTTTATAGCACTTGATTTGCATTATACAATGTCATATACCTAGGAAAAAAGCTATTCATTGTGCCTAGCCTGCATTCAGTTATAGCTCTTTTTAGTACAATGACTTTTAAGAATGTATACAAATACTTTGATATTATTTTTGTTTATTTTTGCAAACAATATCTAATTCAAAACTGAAATAAACCAGCCATTACATTTGTATTTTAATGTTTTATGATTAAAGTATGTTAATAGCTTTGTAATTGTTGTAACACATTTGTAGTTGTTGTGTTCCTGTTTACCCTGTGCATATAACTATGGTGAATACTTTATTTTGTGCATTGTTTGGGTGTAACTGTGTTGTACCACTTTTTCATATATTAATATTTGATTAATTAGGTGTTACTATGGTGACATTTTATTATTTGCACTGGTATTTGATTGTTTGAAGTTAACCATGGTACACCTTTCATTTAATGTATTAGTATATGATTGGTTGAAGTTATATTCTATTAAAATCACTTGTTATGATTTTAGTTTATACCAATTGTAATAAACCTTTTTCATAATATGCTAGTTAATGATACTGTAGTTTCTTATAATTTTAAAGAGATTATTTATGATTGATTTATTTACAAATAATATCTGTACTTACATAACTTATGATACAAATTTTTCTGTAGGTAGCAGTGCCAACCACAATTCATTGTGATCACTTAATTGAAGCTCAAGTTGGAGGAGTTCAAGATTTGGCACGAGCAAAGGTTTGTTGCTACATAGTTCATGCTTAACTCAAAACTTCAAAGGTTTGTTACTTGGAAAACATTGTGTTTAACTTTTCTTTCCTAGCAAAAACTTAATACTTGTCTTACACAACAACATTTAATTAAACACTGTATCAGTTGAACATTAGACACTATAGTGCTTTAAAACTTCTTAAGATGTAATCCCTCATCTGTTGTCATAAGATGTAGAGACAAGACAAAGTTGAAAGGAATGCTGGCTATGGGTGAAGTATGTTGAGGGACATCACACAGGATTGCTACAGTAATCATAAAGACTGGCTTGGGTTACCCCAAAATGTCCTGGCTAATAGGGCTCTGGTGAAGCTGTGACAACCTAATAAGCTGACATTGGATTTTTGAATGCTCAAAGGAAAACAAAAGGATATATATGGGGATATGAAATGTAAATGTAAAGGATGATGAATTCAAACAAGAGTCAGAATTGCAACTTGAAACATCTATGTATTGAACAATATAGAAAAAGATTGTTGAATCAGAAATACAAAATCAAGCTGCTAGCAGTATCAAACTCAAAAAAGATGTCAGGTAGTACATGGAGATAACACTTATGTGTACTGGAGTTGAACAAAAAGACAGAGCAAAACATGAAACAGATTTCATACTGTATCTGAACGATATGTTCTAGAATGATGTATTTTAACCATCGGTCTGCAGGCCTGCACGTTTGTCACAACCACATTGCCTGTCCATGGGATTCAATGAAATCAAACAAAAACTGACAGAATATTCATATTTAAATTGTTAAGGTTTTTCATCATAGTTGCATTTTAGTGGTCACTGACAATTTAGGAAGGCAGCGAGCTGGTCCTTAGTAAGGAAAAGATTGAGAAATGCTGTTCTAGAAGTAGCATACATGTCAGAAAGACTTATCAAAGAAAGGATTAAAAACAAAGAAAAAACATTCCTTCATACATACAGTCTGGCAGATATGCTAAATGAAATTAAGTAAGAAGATGAAGTAGTTGTTATGGGAGATTTCAATAGGAAACCTAGAACAACAAGATCACGATGGGAGGAACACCAAGGATTTCTTATAGACAGTGAAACAGAACTTTACTCCTGGAACTGTACACACAAGGACCTTTTATTATCAACACATCTTTCCAACATTGGCAGAATCAAATGGCTACTTGGTATACAAGTGGAATGACTTACGTTATAGCATCACAAGTAAATTACATTCTGACTAGATTGACCATAAGAAAAATCATCATTGATGTAAAAATTATTCTTAACATATACATAAACACTGATTATAGGACATCTTACTAGACAACATAAGAGCTTTGTATAAAAGTAGCAGATGCACTGTCAGAATATCAAGTGGACTGACAGATTGGATAGACATAATGTTTATTGTGCATCAAGGGTGTGTCCTGTCACTCCTACTCTTTATATATATGAACCAGTTCACAAAAGAAGCATATTTAATGCTAGAAAAAATCAATTAAATCATATTTACAGATGATCGGGCCTTGTTTGAGAAAGATAAGAAGAAACTCCAAGACCGTCTTCATAAACTAAACACACAATGCAAGAAGTATAATATGATCATCAGCAAAGACAGAAACAAGCTTTGGGAAAACAACAAGACAACTACAACTGAATAGTGAGGATAGCCAACTGAAGCAAAATAAGGAGTTCAAGTATCTTGGGAACATCTTTAGTGAAGATGGCAAGTTAGACAGAGAATAGGCCTGGTGGTTAGGACACTCATCTTGTAATTTGCAGGCTGTGGGTTTGAATCCTCATTGCTGAACATGCTTGCCCTTTCAACTGTGAAGATGTTATAATGTGATGGTTAATCACTCTATTTGTTGATAAAAGAGTAACCCAAGAGTTGGCAGTGGGTGGTGTTGATTAGCTGCCTTTCTCCTATTTTATTACTGCTCAATTAGGTATGGCTAGCACAGATAGCCCTCATGTAGATTTGTACAAAATTCAAAATGAACCAAACAAAATAGACAGAGAGATATAAACCAGAACCCAGAAAGTAAACAGTGTAACCGATCAGATGTCCCCATGCAGTCCCATTAAGAAATTCCTTAAGAAATGAAGAAAACACTTATCAACATCATATTTACACAAACATATCAATGCCAGACATGGACTGTCAGTAAGAGAAGTGAACAAATTCCTAGTTAAAATAAGTAATGAAACAATTAGACAAAGCTTGAAGTAAGGTAGTACTGAAACATATAGAGAAGTGGAGATCGAAATAATTCAGCCACTTGGTGTGAGTGAGTCCAGAGCAGCTACAAACAAGATCATATAATTTACAACTACCAAGAAATAGAGGCAAAGTAAGACCAAGAAAACTTCAGATAAATGATGTCAAAGAAAGAGCTAAAAAATACGAGATTAACAACTGCTGAAATTTCACATTTTGCACTGGAAGGATGCTTGCATCTACTCGAATGCTGAAAGGCATAAGTGGAGGATAAAAGAAAATATGCTTTAAAATATGCGAGTGTAAAGTAATTCGTAATTCATATCTTTATACCACACAAGTCTTGACTTTCACTTTCTTGTGAACTTGAAAGTTTCTAGCTTATTTGCTATAGTTGGGACCAACTGGGACCAACCTCATAACCATTTTGTGCTTGTTATAATTTTTATGCTATAACTTTTAAATTAGTAAGCAAATGTTAGCAAAATTTGACAGATTATCAGTAAACATTACAATGCTTTCATATGCAAAATATAAATTTTTTAATAAGTCTTAAGGTGTGTAAAGCAATGTTTTTCTCGTGCCTTTTTTTCTTTTTTATGTGTTACCTATCTATAATGCTAAGTAATTTTAATTTTAAGACTAAAAATACTTTTATGCATCAGAAAATTTTCAAACTTAACACGCAAAATCTTTATGATGTCCAGATAGTTATGAAACATTTGTTAAGAAAAAACTTGATACTTTGTCTTTTATTTTCCATAATTAATCTTTTTACGAGTTTGGTAGATTTGACAGATCTCATAACCACCATAAAAAATGAGGAAATAAATATAAATTATGCCTCTTTCATTCTAAAATGAACACAGATTCTAACACGAAAACATAAATGTTTAGACTAGATAGCTTAAATCTCATAACATTATACATTTATATATATCTATTATTTTTATAATATTGACCTTATTGTAATATCAACTGTAACAAAAACAATGAAACAATATTAAAAATTACAATTGTGAATACCCTTTTTTCCTAGAATGACTGAAGATTGTAACAGGCAATTGCAATTTTTAGTCTAACACAGATCCAGTTTTTTAAATGTTTCACTTCTGTTTGAATTTAGTTTTATTGTTCTACAATGACCTTTAGATCCTACCTAATGATGTCATAGTCAATTAACCATAATGCGAGAGCATAACATAAACAAGTGATCAAGTTTCAATCACATGACACAGTTAGCTCAAGCTGGTCTTGTGAATTTTTTTCATGTACTTTATTTTTCATACACATTTTGTTACCTAACCTAATGCCCAGCATGGCCAGGTGGTTAGGGCACTCGACTCGCAATCTTCAGGTTGTCGGTTCAAATCCCCGTCACACCAAAACATGCTCACCTGGTGTCTGGACTAGGAACGCCAGTCCTACTCCCGGATACTCACCTCCAACAGAAGTTGGAAGTGTGAGAAACACCATATGAAGCTACTACCTAACCTAATAAGTTTATAATTTTTACATTTCAGGAAGTTTTGTTAAATAAATATACATAAAAAAACAAGAAGTTTAAGACCTACCTAAGCAACTAAGCTTATTTGTATTTGAAAATATATTTCAATATGATTACTTTTTTCACACTGTGTATTCAATATATTGCTTTCAAATTTGCATTTTATAGCACAAAAACATATCAGATACTAGAATAGAATGTCCAAAAAGTACTATAATTTAACTGACTTTCTAGCTAACCTATAATTAGGTGAAAGAATTAATTTACTTCTTGGGGCAGTGACGTTTAGTCAACAAGATTTTCTTCCAAGTTACTGGCTTTGAACAAAATAGAAAATCATCAGGTTCTGTAAGAAAAATTAAAATGTGGAATTCAGAGAGCAGATAGTCACATGACATAAGGAAGTCAAGAATGAGATTTAAATATTTGCTTTTGAAATTAGAACATTAGAATTTATGTGATATAAAAATTTGAATTATAAACAGTTTTGGTGCCAAACTTATTGATATACATTGATTATAAAGTAGTTTAATTAAATTGTGAAGGTAACTCTATAAAAAGGTCATGATGTGCTCTTTGATCTACTTGTATCCAGAGGGTTAATATTTATTTGGTTGTTAAGTCAGTTAAGTGTTCCATCCTGTGGTTCCAAATATGTTAGATAGAGTTGTCCTTATTTGCCAGTAAAATTTCAGGTTAAAAATTCTAAAACTAATTTTGTTCCAACGTATTAAAACTTCATGTCAAACTTCATCCATTTTTGGACCGTATTTAGAGGTTGTTCAATGAGATTGAAGTTCTAGACTGCAGTGGCTTGGGTACCTTATGTATTATAACTGATTTATTTAAAGTATATTATTATTTTATTTCATATACAAAGTATAGTTACTAACATTGTTATTGTTTCCTTTATGCTGTTAGGAAAGCATCTTCTATTATTCTGCAAATTTAAAGGAGGAATTTTTTCTCTTTTTATTTATTTGTCATGATGGAATTTTACTCCTCAGTAAGAGACATACCCCTTTTGGTATTGTAGTTTACCACATTAAAGTGTTCAATTGTCTGTAGTGCCTCCCTGAGCATCCATGATTTGGGGTCATAATCCAGGAATCCGGAAAAAGTCTGTTGTGTTATTTGTAAAAAAATCTTCAACTGGCACATCCTCAGACCTTCTGGTATTCAGCCAGATGTGCTTTTAAGGTTCATGCATGCTTTCCATCTCATTTAGTGCCTTTATCATTGCTCATTTTGTCTCTGTGGATACAGCTAAATTGAAGAAATGCCAAACCAATGTGTTTCTCATTGAGATACCATAGATGTTTGGCAGATTTGTGACAGGTAGATTTTGAAAGAGCAGAATTTACCTTCTTATACTTAATAAGACATTGTAGGAAGTTAAGATCAATGCAAAGAGTAGAAATGGTATCATGCCCTAAGATAGACTCTAACAATAAAGATGCAGATGTCACGGAGTCTTTCCTCATGATCAGTAAGCTGTCCCATACATATCCAGGTCTTGAGGGTATATAATACTTTGGCCAGCCATTGTGCATTATACAGTGCTCTAGGTGCTATAAATCACACTCTGTGAGGAAGAATGCCCCCAGAAAGATTGTGACTAGTTCAAGAAGCTATTGGTAATCATCTCTAGGTTGGCCAACCAAAAGTTGTCTTGTAGCAAGCTCAATGACACTGTCCTTAACTTCCTCTGTGGCTTCTGCTACCTCATCATGATCAGCTATAGTGTCATATTTTGACTGGTCCATGTATTCCCAAGATTGCTGGAGTTTATTGAAAATTGCTATATCTGGATTAGAGGAAAGTCCCATAAAGTCTTTGAAAACATATGCCAGGACAAGTTCTAAGATATTATGCCAGCATTCCAAATGCTGAAGATTCTTGTTTAATTTTCGTCCTAACAGCACACATGCTCCATTTCTGTGACCAGCATTGCTTGCTGTGTTTACAAGATCATTGACTCCCACACTTCCAGCAAATGTGCCACAGCAGAAGCATGAGCTTCTCTAGTGCTAGAAACCAATTTTGGAACATCTAGGAGTTGGTTTATTCCTGCTCGAGATAGGATCTCTGGTAGACAGTCCAGTTATTCTGTAACGAGCTTGCTATCCCAGTGAATTACTAGTGAGACTGTTGGCTTGAGCTGTTCCTTTAATTTTTGATGGTTAGCTCCTGTGCATCATCACCAAGGCTGTAAACTGTGGCAGTAAGGACAAATGCTACCTTTCTGTCATTCAGCTTGGTTCTGTTCATAGCTGCTGCTAAGTCGGGAATGATAATATTTCTTCTTGCCCTAATTTCAGATTTAGAAGATGATGATTCTGCAGTTGCTCCTCTATCCTTCTATGGGATGATTCTCAACAACTGACAGTTTCATTCAAGGTTCGCTGTTCCTACTCTGCATGCTGTTTCCTCTTCATACTTGCCTCATCCCTTTATTCATAATTGTGTGTCCTGTATTCCAGTCCATAGTACATAATTTAAAAAAATGTAGAACAAATAAGAAGACTATTGCCATTTTTTCTATTGAAAAATCTAACTATTGTCCACAAACAAAATATTTTTCATGTCTTCAGAAATTTAATTTAGGTTAGTAGTTTATTTTTTTATATAAAAATAAATGTACTTTAGAGGTTTTTGATAAAAGTTTTAAATCACAGTTTGTTTTCTTTTAATTAAACTAAATTTAGGCTCTTCACAAAGAAGTTTACAGTTTTCTTAAAACAGCAGCAGCAAAATATGGAGTTGGGTTTTGGAACCCTGGCAGTGGAATTATTCATCAGGTAACTAACAAAACTATCACTTTATAATTGTTCTCCTAATTTAAAGTTTCAGTTGTTCTCATATTCTTAGCTTCAAGTTTATCAAAAATAAAGTTTACAGTGCAGTTATGGTTCTTCAATGTAACTTGTTTATTCCTTAACAAACTGTGGTTTATAATAACATATTAGAAAGAAATGCTAGAAAAAAGAAATAAAATTAAGTAGTTCAGGTTCCACAGTATACTTTTTTTATTCTCTGAGAACTGTAGTTTATAATAAAATATTAAAAATGGTTAAATAATTAGGTAATTAGGTCAGAGTCAGCTGCAGTGTGATAGTTACATGATTCAAATAGGAGTTTCCCTGGCATGAGAGGTTAAAATTAAAACCAATTTCCAATTGGTAGTTTGATACTTTACAATATCCCACACATCATCTTTCCTTGTTGTTAAAAGTGATGTTAAACCATCATTAATATGTTACAAAAAATTGGTTGAATTTTTGTATACAAGTTTCTATAAATTAATAGATTACATTTATTTAGGTATATTATAAGATGATAAATTCCCATACGATATCTTATTTCTTTTCACATAATAGCTTTTCTCATTCAGTGCTTCCCTCTATATGCACAAATTTTCACTCCCCACTAGCCTTGATACTCCCACCTACATCACTTGTTTAACATGGTACAGTTGGATTTTGGCATGTAAATAATCATGTGAAAATCCTCCACCAATAGAAACATGAAACACACTCCAATCATAGCTGGCTCCCTCTATACTGTTGGCCTGGTATGGCCAGGTGTTTAAGGCGTTCGACTTGCAATCTGAGGGTTGTGGGTTCGTATCCCCATCCCACCAAACATGCTTGCCCTTTCAGCCATGGGGGCATTATAATGTGATGGTTAATCCAACTATTCATTGGTATAAGAGTAGCCCAAGAGTTGGTGGTGGGTGGTGATGACTAGCTGCTTTTCCTCTAGTCTTACACTGCTAAATTAGGAATGGCTAGTGCAGATAGCCTTCATTTAGCTTTGCGCGAAATTCAGAAACAAACTATACTGTAGAAGCTAACCTTCACTTTCTGATTTGGCACAGTAGAGTGCAGACTTTTTGAAATTTCACTTGTGTTTTTTTAGTATTTTGCATTAACAGTTTAATTTGTTAAACAACTTTCTAGTTTTAAATATCAATTTTTATTTGTTTCTACAGTGAAACTCGATATTGTAGGTTGATATTTCATTATCCATTCTCAGTTGAACTTTAATTTCTGAATTTCAGTTCACAACAACTACATTGTCACAATTGTTGCCTAGGTACCTATTTTAATGCAATGTTTCATATTTAAACAAATTTTTATCACTCAATATATTTTGCTCTATGAAGGTTCTGGTGAAAGAGGTGAAAGTTTGCAAATAAATATATTTTAATGTAGAGAAAAGTTTGTGTATAATTCTACTTATTAATTTATTTATGAGTCTTTAAAAAGAAAACAACAACTGCTGCTACTTCCTTTTTTTTTGGGAACATCTATAGGAAAATTCTGATTTGGATAGCCTATTTCCTCCTCCTTCCTTTCCTACGCAATCCTGTTTTCCTACTATTGAAGCTCCTAGTCTGTTTTTAGCCTTCCTAGATATGGTGTCACAGGTATGTTACCTTTCGTCTGTATCCCCTGTGTCTAATAATTCCTCCTCTTCCCTCCTGAATTCTGCTTATTCCTTGGATTAACTTATCTTTTTCCATCTCTAGAGGTCTGGGTACATATGAACCTGTTTATTGCACTATTAAATTCTGGGATCAGCATACCTCAGATGTTTATGAATTATTGTAGCATCATTTTGATTTTCCATTTATGGACTCTCAGATCTTGGAGTTTTTGATTCTGGTATAGGGATCTGTCCCTGATACCATTGTGAAATATTTTCAAGGCCTGAATTTCTCTGTTTGATCCTAACCAACCTCCTACATTACCTCTCTTCTATCCATTTCATAATTATGGCTACCCACTGCTCCTCTGTGGTGTTGTTGGAGGATAGTTGCTCCATCACGTATTCCACATTGTTGCTCATATCCCCCCCCCCTTCCCTACATTCTTGGCTCCTCTGTTTTTGGGACATCCTGGGTGGGTATGCACTTTTAACTAATATGCACCTGCCCATGTCTTATTTCTAGGTCCTTCCTTTCCTCCTAGGTCTCTTCCTCCATGGCCTTCACCTACTTCCATTCTTGTTTTCTCTCCTTTACCCTTCTATCCCTTTCCCTGTTATCTTCTCCCAGGTCTTGGTGGCTCATTATCAAATTACTCCTGCCTCCAACAATACTTTTAACTAGGCATGCATGGGAAGTAAAATTTGGCCGAATACCAAGTCTGGGTTACCCGGTCACTAAGCTTCAGCCTGGGATGGGTGTCAACTGGGACCTAGTTCCCCTCTTGCAAAAATATACAAAAATTAGAAACAAAAACAAAATTGATGTTTATTATATTTAACCGAATAATCACCAACAGAACATTCAAGTTTTACTTGCAACTTTCAATACCTAGCCCCAACTTCTCAAACCCTAACCCCTATTGTACTCAAAACCCCCACCTTCACAAGAAATCCACTTCTAAAGCCATGCCTGTTATTATCCCCTATTGTTCTCTGAATCCCCAATTTTCAGCAGGTGGTCAGTCTTTAACAAAACCAATTATTGACTGTAACTTTCAGTACTATGTAAATTGGCACAAAGATTAGGGCTTAGATGCCTAACTTTGACACTCGGCTCGAGCCGAGTATTACCGGGTAGCCCAATACCTGGCTGGGGCCGAATATCTGGCCAAGTACCCGTACATCCCGACTTTTAACTATACCATAGGTTCTGGCAAGTTCAGAGCACATTTGGCCCAACTTTATGCATCTATGATGAGATTTCACTTCACCTCTGATCCCCACTTTCCATTCCTTTTCCTCCTTTTCAGGATCCATTTTCTTACCAGCATCTCTCAAAAATATTTTGGACTATTCTTTTCAAGGACACTACATTATCCACTTGAGAGGTTCTTCAACTTTTATGTCTGTCCTTCTTTCCATCTCCTTCCTCAAGTTTTATCTATCCTCATGGTGGTGGACCATGAAGGCATCCTTCTGAGTTTGCTCAATCCCATTTGGTTCAGAGTTAAGGTAGTGGTGTTCTGTCTGTGTAGAGGGTGTGAACCCACCTCCTATTGTGGACTAGAAGAAAAGTATCTGATGCTGCCTGGTTATGGACTGAAGATGATCCACCAAAATGCAGTTCACCCCTCTAGCTGGGACCCCTCATCTTATTGTCATCTGGATGTTGGTTCCCAGGTGGTCTGGTGTTGGATCCTGCCAACATAACTGCTCGCATGTGGTTGGTAGAGAGCCCTCATCTTACTGTAGACTATAAATTCCCAAAGCTGCCAGGTTTTATATTTGAGTGAACCACTACATTGCATTTTCCCTTCCTACCGTCGCCCGGATGTTGGGTTCTAGGTGGCCTGGTGTTCATTGTGTAATAGAATTGCAGAACAGAACCTGTTTTCCCTTCTTCTTCCTCGTCTTGAGGGGAAAATGGTAGGGACCCTCCTCCTACCACAGACTGAACGATAAGTGTCCTAAGCTGCATGGTTTGGCCTGGACTTGACCCACTGAATATGGTCTGATGCATGCTAGCCAATCTACACCATTTGGCACATCCAATTGAGTATTTGATGTGCTCCTTTCCACCTGAATTAGCAATACAGGCTAATTTCACAACAGGCAAAGAGTATACTTGGTTCAGATGTGTTTCAGTCTCCCACGGGTGTGTTCTTCAAACACTTTCTGAAGGGTGCTCATTTAGGTACATTTTGCATCAGTCCCTCCACCATGTCAATGTGGGATTAGCTATTATATCAGATGAGGTAAGGTATCATATCAGGAGTTAAAATTTTCCTACACTGAAAATTAATTTCCGATAGATACTTACCTCTTCTCACACATCCCACTCTACCTTTTTTCTTTTTTGCCTAATCTTGAAGTGAAGATTGAATTCTACAGCATATAGAGAGGCAGCTGCAACAGGTGAGTGTGTCATGCTCTTATTGGTGGAGGTTGGCACATGATTATTTGCATGCTACAACACAGCTGTACCAATTTAAACACATGGTGTAGGTGGGTGTACCAAGGCTAGTGGCAAGCAAAGCATTTGTGCATATGGAGGGCAGTACTGAAGGAGAAAAGCTATTACGTGAGAAGCAGTAACTATCTATAGGAAATATATTTTCAGAGTAGGAAAATTTTAACATCTATAGCTTATTGAATAGCCAATTTTAATTATTCATGTTTGATAATGAGGCAATAGAGGTTTGTAAAGAAATATAGAAGAAATGTAAAAACTTTTTCAAGTACCGTTGTATAATCTCAACCTACTGATGCTAGTCATTAAAACTTTTAAATGACAAGATTTTGATTATTTCTATTCAGCATTCTTGTATGTTTGATTAATTCATTTGTACTTAAATATATGCCATCATTAATAGTATTCATTCTTGGTTTTTTATGAACCATTCCTGCACAGATTATCTTGGAGAACTATGCTTTTCCAGGGGTGCTGTTAATTGGTACTGACAGCCACACACCAAATGGAGGTAAAACTGTAACTTTTGAAAAAGACTGTAGTGGTTTGACTTATGTAGTACTTAAAAAATAAGTATATGAAGCCAACAACATGATTATGGGATTTAAGATAATGCTTTTGTAATAATTGTAAAAAAAATGAGAGATGTGAATAAAATATTATTTGAGTTACCCAGTATTTAATTTTACTGATACAGTGATTTGAAAACACAGGTGGCCTAGGTGGTGTGTGTATTGGTGTGGGTGGAGCTGATGCTGTTGATGTCATGGCCAACATTCCATGGGAACTTAAATGTCCTAAGGTTATTGGAGTCCATCTGACTGGTAAAATATCTGGATGGACCTCTCCTAAAGGTAATTGTATAGTCTTTTTTATGATTAAGAAATTCCTTTTTTGTAATCTTAAAGGTAATTACAAAATTTGTTATTTAATTTTTGTTTATTTATTTAAGAATGCTAAAAAATGTGTGTGGTCTTAAGTGTTATTTTTCTCTTACAGATGTGATACTTTGGCAGCTTATATTTTAAGTGTTAAAGGAGAGATTAAGACTGTTGTAGAATGCTACTTTTCCTTTGCATTTGTAGTCCTTAAGGAGATTGATATTTTAAGTTTTAAGAGAGGAATAGAGGGGAAAGCACTTTATAGAATTTTACTTTTCTATTTAATATGCAATTCCCAAGGTAGTTGGTATTAAACATGATAAGAGAGAAAAGGAAACTACAGTACAATGTTACTTTTCTCTTCCAGTTGTAATCCTTAAAATAACTGATATCTTAACTGTTAATGGAAACATTGAAGCTATTCTTGAATGTTAATTGTTTCTTGTTACAGATGTAATCCTTAAAATAACTGATATCTTAACTGTTAATGGAGACATTAAAGCTATTCTTGAATGTTAATTGTTTCTTGTTACAGATGTAATCCTTAAAATAACTGATATCTTAACTGTTAATGGAGACATTAAAGCTATTCTTGAATGTTAATTGTTTCTTGTTACAGATGTAATTCTTAAAATAACTGATATATTAACTGTTAATGAAGACATTAAAGCTGTTCTTGAATGTTAATTGTTTCTTGTTACAGATGTGATCCTTAAGGTAGCTGATATTTTAACTGTTAAAGGAGGAACTGGAGCTATAGTAGAGTATCATGGACCTGGAGTTGAATCAATATCTTGTACAGGTAAATATCAAGTATTTTTCTACTAACTATTTTATTCTGTTTATTTAATAAAATTCATCACCATATTTACATTAGGTTTCATAGTTTATATTTGAACTAATCACTAATTATCTTCTAGTAGTTTCATTTAAAAACAAAAATTTTCTTCTTTAATTCAAACTATACACAGTGATGATTAAGTGTAATGTGTTTTATGCATGTATAGATGGCAGCACTTTCTTATCACCCATTGATAGTTGGATCAAACCGACCAAAACTTATAATAATGGCAGTTGTGTGCCCATTAAGATGCAAATAGTTAACTGTCAACTGCATACCATACTGTTGTGAAAGGTGTATTAGACTGTAAACAATTCAAACAGTTTAAATTTTATTTTGAGGGTGCTGGTTCATCAATGAAATTTTCATTTCATTTTAGAACTAAATTTTGGTGTTGTTAGTCTTTCTACATCATTTAATTTCGGAATGCTACTTATATAAGTATTAAAACTGTAGTAGTGCCATCTTATTATTTTGGACAGTTTTAACATTCTAGAATTGTTGCTTATGTTAATTTTACTTTTTTTAAATGTATTTTTAAAATTGAGATTTTTTTCAGTGTGTTGTAAACCTGTAGTTGTATTTATTTAGTCCTCCCCCACCTCAATTTCACTCAAACTGGAATATATTTGGTAATTTGTTTTTACTTATATGTAGGAATGGGGACCATCTGTAACATGGGTGCTGAAATTGGAGCTACTACATCTGTGTTTCCATACAACCCTAGGATGATTGACTACATGGTAGCTACTGGAAGAAAAGGTTTTTTTTATTGCTTGTCATGTGTAATTTTGTAATTATTGAGTTAACTTGAGATATTACATTCTGAAGTTAACAGTTATTTATTTCAATTTTTAGAACACTTAATAAGAGAAGATTGTTTATTGTACATATTTTAAAGGTCTCTGTTTTGCATTTTGTAAAATTCATCAGATTTTTCACGAAGATGACTTGAAAATTATTTTTTCACTTTTTATAAGCAGCTTCTTTACTTGGTGAGAATGAAATACTGGAAGTAATATTTTTCCAATTAATTGTTTTTAAATCTAGAAATAGCAGATTTGGCTGATCAATTTTCTTTTCTGCTGACGCCTGACAAGGGATGTGAGTACGACCAACTTGTAGAAATCAACTTGGATGAGGTTTGTGCATATTTAAGATAACTGTATGAAACAATCTTATTCAGGTTATTTGGGAAACAACCTAAATAAGATTGTTTGGAAAAGTATACACAGAAAATCCATTTGCTGTAATGGGTATTGTGAATTTAACAAACTTCTATGAATTTAAAATTGTAAGTGATTGTTGTACAAGTACTGGAGTTCACCAACTTAATCTAGTTCACACCAAAACAGTTGTTATTCAAGTACTTGATGTGTAAATAGCTTTTTGACCACTTCTATGTTTGTCATATCCCAACTGGCCTGACAAATTCTGGTATTAAGTAAAAAAGTCTTGTCAACACCAGATATAGTGTGGTTGAGATATTGTTACATTTTTTCTTTACTTTCACATAGAAGTTTGTGTGTAATAAACGTCCTTGAAATTAAAGCTTGTTTTGATTAAGTGGTTTGGACAACAGAGGAATAAATTAACTTGAGTTTATTGATTATATTGTATAATGAACACATTAAAAGACATTGCCAGTGTTTTATTTTTTAACTGATTTTGTCATTACAGTTGGAACCTCATGTCAATGGACCCTTCACACCAGACCTTGCTCATCCTATCTCTAGGTTTGGGAAGCAAGCCAAAGAAAATGGATGGCCATTGCAAGTTAAAGTTGGTAAGTATAAGCTAAAGCTTTATTAAGCTACAACAAATTAATAAAATATGAATTATCTGATTGTTTAGTGTCACAAGTAAGACCTAGTCATTGATTTTTTTTTGTGGTGGATTGAGCATTGCCTAGTGGTTAGCTTGCTTAGACTGTGAATCCAAGAATTTGTGATTTAGTGGCCCACTGATGCAAAATCATTCTCCATGTTATGGAACCATAAGTGAATTTAAGAGTGACATTCAAATCCAGTACTCATTCAAACAAGTATAGCCCATGAATTGATGATGGGTGCTGTTGATGGTTTCTTTCCTCTAATCTGTCAGTTCAAGATTAGAAGGATGGTTATGTGCCCAGATATCCCTTTGTATAACTTTGCACAAAAATTCAAAATTTCCAATAAATAAAAGAAAAAAAAATATCATGAGAAGAATGTTTTTGCATGTTTTTTTGTCCATATTTTTTGTCATTAAGGCAGTATTCCTCAGTGTATTTACATTTAGTACAATAAAGGCCATCATAAGTGTTGGTTTCGTTAGAGTTTTGTTCGGTTTCTTGTGCTTCTAAAAACATTTATGTTTTCTTTTTTTTAAATGAGCTAAAAATACTTCCCCAACCCACCCCCCAGGGAATTTTCTTAAGACATTATGTTAACACATTCTTTAAGGTTTAATTGGGAGCTGTACCAACAGTAGCTATGAAGACATGGCTCGAGCCAGTAGTATAGCACAACAAGCCCTGAACTATGGACTAAAATCCAAATCCAAATTTACGGTCACCCCAGGCTCTGAACAAATCCGTGCTACCATTGAACGTGATGGCCAGGTAGGTGTTTTATTTACCTTCCCTAAAATGAAATGATGAACAGAAATTTAACATTATCAAGACTTCAAGGATGTCAAGGAAAAATACGGTATACTGTGTAAATGTTTTAGGGATCAACAAGGATCACAGTCAGTTTTGTGATAGAAAAGGTTACTACTTTGTTACTGAGTTGTCCTGAATATGATCTAAACTATTTAAATACAAAATTTTTTATGGTTCACTTGAATGATTTTGTGACATCTAATAGTTTTCATAACCGAAAGTAAGTAATTTATTAACGTAAGCTTATCACAGTCCTGAAAGTGATAAGTTAACTTCAGCTGTAGTGAAATAGATCTTTTCTCTCCCTATTGCCATTAGACAGGCCTCAGTGACAGCTGATTTAATATTTAAGCTAAGCTTGTTTATCTGAAGAATTCATGCTTTACTTTATTTGTATAGTGTAAAAATATTACTAAACCATAATATTTACAGGTAATAAAGTGTGAATAAAAGGCATGTTTCAAGATATGCTAACAACTGAATAAAGTGTGTATGCAGTTCAAAACAAATTGTAAGTTTGTATTTATCACTATTTTGATTCCTACAAACTAAATTTTAATTATTGTTTTTCTTTGTTTTTAGGCTAAAGTATTGCGAGAATTTGGAGGTGTTGTATTAGCTAATGCTTGTGGACCTTGCATTGGACAATGGGATAGGTTTGTGTTATGTTTCATCAAATTCATTGATTCTATTTCTTAAAATTTAAAGTATGTTGTTTTTCATCTTATCTTGAGGCTAAGACCAGACACATTGTTATTTTTTGTTTTGTTTAATAAAATGTTAAGTACATGTATAATATTTATTTCAAAGTAAAGTATGAAATCAGTAGCATACTAAGGTATATGTGCATACTTTCGTAAACAATATATCATTGCTAAACAAAGATTGTAGATATCTCTTACACTACTTTTACAGGAAAGATGTTTCTAAAGGTGTTAAAAACACCATTGTTTCATCATATAACCGGAACTTCACTGGACGAAACGATGCCAACCCTGCAACCCATGCTTTTGTAGCATCACCTGAACTTGTTACTGCTTTGTCTATTGCAGGACGACTAGATTTCAACCCACTAACTGATGAGTTAACTGGAAGTAAAGGTATGTTATTAAATTTTTAAAAAGTATTCAAGAATTGGATATGGTTTTTTACTCATTTTGCTAGAATTGTATTACTACAGAGTTATTTCATATACCTATCTTCTGTTAAACTTTAAGCATTAAATCAGTATTTGGAAATTTTCAGGAGAAAGATTTAAGCTAGAAAGTCCACAAGGTGACACCTTACCATCTCAAGGGTTTGATCCAGGTCAGGACACCTATCAATTTCCACCAGAAGATGGGTCTGACATTGATGTGGATGTTGACCCCAAGAGCCAAAGGTTGCAGTTACTTGAGCCATTTGATAAGTGGGATGGCAAGGACCTAACAGACTTGCTAATCCTGATAAAGGTATAGGTTTTACTTGTAAATTTTTATTATGCAGACATTCTCTCAAACTGCTCAATTGTCAATAGTGCAGTATTATCAACCATACACCTGGAAATGTGAAAGATTGCTGTGATAATAGTAATTTGGAATTTCGTAAATATTATCACTTGGCCAAATTTATATTCTTGACTGAAAACAAAAATATTGATATAATGTATTGTGGGAACAGAAAATATAACTAAAATAAAAGGATAAAGTAAAATTTACCACAAGTATATGTATGTAAAAACAAAAGGAAAATGTACTAAAAAGCTAGTTTGTCAGAAAATGGAATAAAGAAAGTAAAAAATATTCTTTATCAAAATAATTTTCTTCTCATTTTTTCTCTATTTCATTAATTCGTTGCTAGTTTTGGACTTGTTAATTTTTGTCATATTTTAAGTTTTTTGTTTATTTTTTTAGTATGTGTACTCTCCAAGATGATACTCATCTCTACACACAGAAAGCTATCTTCCCTGTGCATCTGCCTTAGAGATTTGCTGCCACTACCCTTGAGGCAACTCCACCTAAACACTCAACATTTCTCATGATTTGTGCTACTGCATAAAGATGTTATTAGGCAGTAAAAGCCACCCATCAATAGGATGGTGACACAACCTTCTTACACATTAGCTTGCTCTATGCTTTTGCACTCATGATCTTCATTATTTTTCCTCAGTATTAAACATATGAGACATGTTTTTTTTTTTTTTTTTACTGCAAATTTACCAAGATTTGCAGTCAATTAAGGGACATTGTTTCCTTTCTTCTGAATATGAACTCTCATGCTCGTGTAACTTCCACTTGTATGAATGGGGAATAACCTCACACTAGTTAAGTTTGAAACTTGGCTACTGGAGGAATGTTAAACGTGGATGATATGATGACCATCATGCATAAGGTAATGGGTTCCATTATGCAGCAGGGAGTTTCTGCACCCATCCATTCATCTGGTGTTCCTTCACCTCATTCTGAAAGGGAATATGAAGAGGAAGACAACTTTGACCATGTTTCTTTCTCCAGGTTTGTGTTAAGAACCTCTCTTGCTGTTGGGGAGAATTTTCAAACTTCCTCACATTATCAAAACCTTATAATTCAGGTATGTTTTGTTCTATCTCTAGTTGCTGTGTCATATGACACTTCCCATTCCCTCCTTCATAATCCTATCTCTAAAGAATTTTATGTTTTTGCCCCATCTTCCCATTCCCTCCTTCATAATCCTATCTCTAAAGAATTTTATGTTTTTGCCCCATCTCCCGGCATTGGTGTTCGTGTGACTTCCTTTTTAGATCATATGCCTACAATCATATGCCTTGTCCCCCTTGCCTTTTTGATTCCTTTATCATGGATTAAAGTCATTCAGAGTTCCCCTTTCTGGAGTCACAGACCTTGGAGTCTTTTTGCCTGTTTGGGAGGTGGATCCATTGGGATTTGTTTCACTCTCAAGTACCCAATTATTTCGTCCTTGCCTAATCCACCTTTCTGTGCTTTACTTTTTCTCTCCGTACCTCATGTAAGAAGCACTTCCTTGAGCCCCAGATTACTTTGCTGCCTATCCCTGTTCCCTTTTCCTTTCTACCATGGCTCATACTACTTGTTGGTTAGGAAATCCTCCTTTCTTGTGTTCAGCTTCCTTTCTCCTTTTTACGAGACCCCTATCCCACCTCATTTCTTCACCCTTCTGTTTTTAGAGATATTCCTGATTCAACTGAATCATGAGCAGAAGCTGCCTGTCATTGATCCTCATTAACTTGACTACCTCAAACCCCTTATCCCACTCTTGTATCTTGCCCTAGTTCCCCCTGCTTCCTGTATATCATTCCCATCTTCCCATCCTTTTCCTTCTGCTCAGCCATTTTCAGCTGAACATCAGACTTGCTGAGTTCATCATTGAATACAGAACATATTCAGACCTCATGGGGGCTCATCTTTTGTGTTATGCACATCCTTGAGAACAACTCTCCACAGACAGATGGGCTGCTCTTGTTCTCACTCACAGACTCTCCCTCCAAATCTCCTTCCCTCCTACTCAGCTCACTCTCAGTTCACTTCCCTCCTCCTTTGGATCCCATCTATCTTCAATATCTGGAAGATGCTGTGTCAGATCTGTTGGTGTATGACCCTTCTCCAAGGTTTTACTTTTGCCTCTTCATGGTACATAAAAAGACCTGGGATTAGCAAATGTTTATCGACCTTACCTCCCTTAATCACTTCATAGTTGTCCCTCATTTTCATATGGAAAATTTCTTTTCTTTCTGTTGGTTCTTCACCTGGACTATGGATGACCAAGGTTGATATCTCGGATGTATTCCTTCATATTCCCATTGCAGGGGCCCTCCAGTGGCACAGCGGCATGTCTGTGGATTTACAATGCTAGAAGCTGGATTTCAATACCCATGGTGGGCAGAGCACAGATAGCCCATTGTGTAGCTTTGTGCTTAACTACAAACAAACAAAACAAATCCATCGCTGAGTCTTCAAGTTGTTTCCGTCAATTCGTTTATCGGGATTGTGTGATCCAGTTCCAGGCTCTTCTGTTTGGCATTGTGTCAGCTCCTTACATCTTCAAGAGAATGTTAAAGGTTGAGCACAGTTGAGAAACGATTTGAAAAATACTCCCAGGTGAATTTGCTTGTCATCTGCATGGACTAGGTGTTCAATTTCATTATTATTATATCTATGACTGGCTTCTCCTGTCCCACTCATAGGTAGTCTTCCCTTCACACTTCACTTATGCAAGAAGCCACCCTATTTATCGTGACTTGTCAAAAGCTTCCAAATCCTTTCTAACACCCCCCCCCCAAATTCTAATTTCTCAACTGGGCTCAACCTACTCCTATCCACCTACAAGCTTACGAGCTTTCTGTCGCCAGGATACAAGCATCTTCTACTTATGCTCCACAAGAGGTTCTATTGCCTCCTCACCCATTCCCTTTACACTCATTTCTGACTGCTGCTAGATGGGATCATCCAGGCTGGCATGTGGACTACATCTCGCACTTTTGTCAGCCACCATCTTCAACATCTGGCTGTCTTATCTCTTGCAGGCTCTCACCTGCCTCTGCTCACTATTCTGCAGTCTACCCATCATCCTTAGTCAGGTGAACAAATTCTTTCACTCTTTTTTTCTAGCATTGCTTACAGGATCTCGCCAAGTGGCTGGTGATGCCTCCCAGGGTACACTTACTTCTCAAAATTCCACATCAGGCCAGGATAATGGATGGTGCTTATACCATCTTCCCTGGCTCCATAATATGCCCATTGTTGAGATGGGATGTTCCACAAGACCACTTGAGGTATATTCTGATATCTATCTACTGTCTGACCCAGACCATACCTATTCCATGGACTATCATGGAAAAAGCCTTTAGATCTTCCCTGGTTCATGCTTGCTGGATTTTAAAAATAGGTTTATGTGAGAACCCTCACTGACTGTGACCTAAAAACTGGAACTAGAACAATGGATGTCAATCAATAGGAATTGGAGCAGTGGTGACACTGTTATTGTAGCACAAGTCACCTCTCATGTAATTATACCAACAACATGCCAGAAGTACTTCATACAATACTGTACCCTCCTGCGATCATGTTTGTTCAGTAGAGTCGAGATTAGCACACACTACATGCTTAATATTACATAATTAATGACTTGAATTTCTATGCCCTCCTCCTGCAATTGATGTTGGTCCAAGAATCTGCCAATATAGTTGAGAGAAGCATGACTATTAATCTCTGTGCCCTCCTTCCACAGCCTATGTTGGTCTAATAAGTCTGATAGTAGAGTTAAGTTGTGCACTAGGTATGGTCTGAAAGCACCCCAACCACATTACACATATTGGCTCTCCATCCTCTTGTGTACAAGTATTTGGATGGCCATGTTCTTATTCTGACCATACCTGCAACACGTAGGGCTCTTTTGCTTCTTCCTCCCATCTACTCTTGACAAAGAATGTACCCTGGAAGAGATGAGCTGCAGGCTCCCATGAGTGTTCCCTTATGGAGCCTCTGTCATTGGATGTCATACTTCATGGTTTCCTTTGGGAACTTTCTGAAGGGAGCTCGTTTAGGTAAGTTTTGCACTGGTCCCTTCATCATATCAGTGTGGGATTCTAGCTTTCTGTTTGAAGAGGTGTGTATTGTCTCAGAAGTTAACATTTTCCTTACTCAAAAATGTAAATATACTAAGTTAAAAACTATATTATAGAAGTAGACGAGAGAATAAATATACTAAGTTAAAAACTATAGAAGTAGACGAGAGAATAAATTTCTCTCGTCTACTTCTATTAGTTTTTAACTCAGTATATTTATTCTCTCGTCTACTTCTATAGTTTTTAACTTAGTATATTTATTCTCTCGTCTACTTCTATAGTTTTTTAACTTAGTATATTTATTCTCTCGTCTACTTCTATTGTTTTTAACTTAGTATATTTATTCTTTCGTCTACTTCTATTGATTTTAACTTAGTATATTTATTCTCCCGTCTACTTCTATAGTTTTTAACTTAATATGAGAATAAATATACTAAGTTAAAAACTATAGAAGTAGACGAGAGAATAAATATACTAAGTTAAAAACTATAGAAGTAGACGAGAGAATAAATATACTAAGTTAAAAACTATAGAAGTAGACGAGAGAATAAATACATTAACTTAAAAAC
>NW_013665803.1:245104-263495 GCF_000517525.1 Limulus polyphemus | reverse complement strand
TTTGGATAAAGTCACGGTGTACTGACATGTACCAAAACTACATTTTGACCACTGTTTGGATAAAGTCACGGTGTACTGATATGTACCAAAACTATATTTTGACATTGATTGGATAGTCGCGTGTACTGACATGTACCAAACCTACATTTTGACATTGTTTGGATAAAGTCCTCTTCCTCCCCACTTCTGGTGCAACTTAGCATAGAGGGAGCTAGTGCACAAGGAGGTTCTGTTGCCTTCCTATTGTTAGAGGGCTTTTACTGCATAATAAAATTTTTATGTAATAGTGTAAATCATGAGAAATCTCGTAACTTTATGTGGGAGTTGCCTAAGGGCTAGTGGCATACAAATAAGGGGAAGATAGCTTTCTGTGAGTATATATCAGAAATACATTTTCAAGTAAGGAATATGTTAACTTTTGTGTGTGTAATAACAGTCCTTGTGAAAATTCTAAGACTTTCATGCAAGTTAATTTTTTTATCTTTGATAATGTTCTTTTGAGTTACTAACCTATGTAAAAAAATATTTTTTTAAATATTTGGAAACAGCTTAAAAATCCAATATGGGTTGTTTAGGGTATATAAAAGGGTGTTTTTGGGGGGGGGAAGTTCCCATAACAAAAAAATAAAATAAAAAGATCAAGCCTCTTCAAAGCAGAGAGCTTTTTTTCTTTCCCTTTCATTTTGTCTTCTTCTTAAACTTTTAAACTTTACCAATTTTGAAAAATCCAAAAATATATTTTTGGTTAGCTTGTGTTCTTCCATTGACAGTTTTATTTTGATTTTTCTTGTATATTTAAAGGTTAAAGGCAAGTGTACTACTGATCATATCAGTGCTGCAGGCCCATGGCTGAAGTACAGGGGTCACTTAGATAATATTTCAAACAACATGTTTATTGGGTACGTTAATTTTTTGGAAAATTACAAATGTGAACCAAGTTATAAATGACTGAAATTCTATCATTCACACTCTTTAAGTGATCTTCAAAGTTGGAGCAATCAACTTTAAAGTTTTTGAAGAAATTGAAACTTATACTTCATGATCGGTAGCTGTGATTGTAAGTTTTTTTATTTAAAGAATTATTGTTGAACATATGCTTTTTGGGAATTTGGAGAGAAGTACATTTTGTGTAAGACAGCATAAATACTTCAGCAAAATATTTTTTATCGTGTGTTTGCTCATAGAAAATACAGTTCTTAGTATCTTAAGAAATAATTTCAATTTTTTTTTTCTGGATAATTTAGAAGCATTTAATAATTAAAGGGTTTTGCCACTAACAGCATGTATATGGAATTAAGTAAAAACTTTCTTTCTTGTATTCCTTTCTTTGTTACTGTAATACATATCACTGATTTCTTTTTTTTAAGTATCCTAAAAAGTTTTAGTAAAAATACATATCCCATTTTTACCCCAAAAATTTAAAGTTCATAAATGTTTGGATAATGTATATTTGCACAAAAATTGTTAGTCCTTCTAATATCTTGTAACCATAACTTAATAAGTAAAATCCATATTATAAGTAAGATTATCTTTCGGAGATTAAAGATCTTAGGAACTACTAACTGTATTCTTCTTTAAAAAGATATACATTAAGGACTTACTGATCACTTTTTCCACACTGATGAAGATAAAAAAAACCTTTAACTATTAGTTTTTAAGTTCATAATTCTGAAACAAATATTCACCTCCATACACAGGTAGCTATTTCCTCTTCATTATGTGTATTCTGCCTGAGAGATTTGCATGCCACCAGCCATGTGAAAACTCCCACCTAATTTCACATGTGTCCATATGAATTTGTGTTACTACATGATAATGTATCATGCAGCCAATTTCTTCACCAATAGGAGTGCAACACACCTCCATGTACAAATACTCCCTCTACATTTGTGTGTAAGAATCTTTATTCTTTTCCACAGCACAATCATATTTAGACACGTTTTGAGTTTGCTGAGGTTTGTAGTTTTTCTTGACTTTAAAATTTCAATCTGAATTCAATGTACTCAATATGATTTCACACATTAGTGTGAACTCTCTCTCTGATAATTTTGTGATGAGGTTCTGATACAGAATAATTATCACCATTTATACTGAATTTCTTTATCTGTGTAAGATGTGACAGCCATCTTGCATCATGTGGTGGGTTCCTTATGTAGCCAAGACCCTCTGCTGTCATCCCTTTCATTCATTTTCTATGCCATTTTTCAGACCTGACATTGAGGCCCACTCATCTTACATAAACCTTTTACCATTGGTTTCCTTTCTTCTTCTCCCTACCAGTTTGGTGCCTGGTATTTCCTTCAGGTTCAACTTCACTCCAGCTATTTTATGTCTCATCCTCTTTACCTTACCAGGTAACATGTAGAAGTTACTGTTTAAATATAGTTTATTACTCCTTAACATGTCCATATACAATATAACACTTAGATCTAGTTCATTACTCCTTAACATGTACCATGTAGAATAAAATGCTTAGTCATAGTTACTTACTCCTTAACACATCCACCTAGATGATGATGTTTCATTATAGTTTATTATTCCTTAACATGTAACTTGTTGGAGATAATATTTAAACATAATTGGTTACTACTTTACATGTACACATAAAAGATAATGTTTAGATGTAGTTAGTTATTCTTTAATATGTTCATATTGAAGATAATATTTAGACATAGTTAATTACTCCATATCATGTACCACTTAAAATATAATGTTTAGTTATGGTTCATCGTTCCTTTCAATGTACACATATTTGTTGATGTTTAAACATAGTTTGTCCTTAACATATACTCATAAAAGATAATGTTTAGATCTAGTTCATTACTCTTCATGTTTACATATAAGGTAATGTTTTGTCATAGTTCTTTACTCCTTAACATGTACACATAGTACGTAATGTTTCATCTTAATTCATTACTCCTTAACATGTCCACATAGACAATAATTATTAAATCTGGTTACTTAATCCATCACATACAATTAGAAAATAGGGTTTAGACATAATCACTTACTTAATAACATGTCACAGATTGTAAATAATGTTTATTTGTGGTTACTTACTCCATAACACGTACTTATAGAAGATAATGTTTAATCTTCTTGCATTACTCCTTAACATGTATACATAGAAGATAATATTCAGACATAAATTTTGAGTTTCATAACCTGTCATGTTCTGGGGCCATTGCACATTGTCACAGGTTGTCTTCTCCACATAACTGCATCCTATATACAGAATGGTTCTTCACCTACTAGTGTTTCATTGTTCTGCTTTCAGCTTACTACCTCTCTCTTTCTCTTCTTCTTCTTTTTTTTTTTTTTTTTGTTGTTGTTGTTGCTGCCTTTGCCACCCCTTTCATTTCTAACCTTCCTCTCTTCTGGTCTCCTGTTCTTCATTTCTTAGCCATGGCTGTCTATTCCCTCAGTCAGGACTAGTCCAATCTTTTTCATTATGCCTGTCCTCCTCTCCATCTCCTCCCTCAGGTTCTTGCTCTGTTTTGGGACAACCTTTGCAGTGTCCTTTTGGTGCCTCATAACTGTCAATTCTTATCAAATTCCTTCTATTTCACAGGACTGTTCTTTCATCTCTTCCACCTTTCCCAATGTCATGGGATAATTTCTTTTTTCAGGATATTTAATACCCTCTTTCATTCTTTCCTTATTCACTGACCCCCTCCCCTTTCTACTTCTTGCCTGACTGGATCATCACTGTGGTTTTCCATGCTCTTACCTGGGTCCCTATCAAACCTCTAGCAGATGTTTCTGTTTTCTTAGACACATTAGTCCTCTTCCTACTTGCCTGTGATTGCCCCATTGTTCACATATCTATGTCCTTGTTGTTTTTCTGTTTTCTCATTACTGCCTTACAGCATCTTGGCTGGTCTTTCTTTCCTTCTTGTTCTCTTGTATTTCATGTAAGTGGACAATGGTCACTCCTTTTCTACCATATCCCCTCCTTCTGTTTCCATTCTCGGTGTTCTTTCTAATTCAAACAGACACTCGTGTCCTGTCCAGGTTGTTCTGTGTATTGTCACTCTCTTCCTTCATTTGTGGTTCCTCTCACTGTCCTTTATTACCTTCAGAGCCTCTCTCATTCTCCTGTTATAGGTTGGATCCACCAGCTCATACATCTCATATGTGCCCTTTTAGAAACAGATGATTGTATGTTGTCTCAAGTCTCCTCTTTTCATTTTATCTCTTACCCTTTTCTTTTCTCTGTGCTAGCATGTGGACTACCCCACACCTCTTCGTCACCCACTATCTGCATCTCCTGATTGTCTTGTCTCTGTTTGGATTTATACTTGAGTTGCCTCCCAGGGTATACTTACTAAACATTTCACATCAAGCCAGGATAACAGAAAAAGCTCATACCATCTGCCCTGGCTCTACATGTGCCCACTGTGAGATGAAGTATTCCACAATACCACTTGAGATTTCCTATCAGTATATCTAAATATATCTGTATTGCATTTCTTGTCTGATCCAAACCATACTTTTTCCACGGACTATCATGGATAAATCCAGCACCAGAGTTGTGTATCTGCCCACTTCTCTGATCTACACTTGCTGGCTTTTAAAAATTGGGTTTTGTGGTCATCCATTGCAAGAAAGACCTTTTTGGAAAGAAAGACCAATAGAGATCTGGGCACATTCTTCAGGTCTACCCTATGCAAATTTGTTCTCTTCCTTGAGTGGAGCACAGGAAACCCTTGCCACTTACTGGCTTCCAGCTACTGTGGTAGTGGACCATGTAGAATCCTCACAGATTGGGACCTAACTGCTGGGGCTAAAAAAAAGAGGTTCTTCTATGATGAGAAGTGGGACAGGGTGTTTCTGGGATGTAGCACAGTTCACCCCACATAAGTATACATTAGGTGCATCACAATCTCCAAGTGGACTGTGGATACATATAACTAATACTCATTTATATATACCTTTCCCAACTCCTGCAGTTGGCATGAGTCAACAGAGTCTGGTTGAGTAGATGAACCAATCCCTATACAACTATGATGTATCACTAGCACGTCCTATTCCCACAGCAGACAAGGGGCTCGAAGTGACTGATGGTTGAGTAGAGGTTATATGAGTATCCATAATGATATATTATAATACAGTGCCTTCCTCCTACAGCTGGCATGAAGCCTGAAGTGACTGATGGATGACGAGGTGAACACAGTATTTAACACGACTGCCCTTCACCCATACCTGGTTTTGACCCATCAAGTCTAATGGTAGAGAAGGCGAGCACACAATGTATGGTCTGACTGAGTCCAAACCTCACTAATTTATTGGCCATCCGACAGCTTGTGTGCAAATATACAGGAAGAAAGTATACCCTGAATGAGATAAGATGCAGTCTCCCACAGATGTGCCCCTGTCATCAGGTGTCACACCCCATGAACTTCCTTCAGACGTTTTCTGAAGGGAGCTTATCTAAGTAATATTTTCACCAGTCCCTCCACCATCTCAGCTTGGGATTCTAGTTATCCGTGTAAGAAGGTATTATTTTCTGAATTTAACATTTTCCTTATCTGATAGATACACATCTCTGTACACATTTCCACCCATCCTCCCCACTATTCCAGTGCACCTCTCTTTATTGCATTGTTAAAGAATGAAAATTTTCATGCATGAATGCAGAGGGTGTATTTACACGTGGAAATCTGTTGTGCTCCTAGTGGTGAAGGGTTTTGCTGCATGATATATCATCATGTAGTAGTGCAACTTCACATGGACACACATGAAATTAAGTAGGAGTTTTCACAAGCTGGTGATATACAAATCTCTTAGGCATAATGGACAAACTCAAAAGGAAATAGCTATCTGGTATGGAAGTATCTATCTGAAATACATTTCCAGGTAAGGAAAAAAACTTTGTGTTCTTAAGTTTATTCTTTCTTAATACTGGCATGTTTTAATCCATTGGTTAACAAAAGCAGCTCAATTACCTTAGACTTCTGAAATGATAGGTTTGCTTTAGTTTTTTTTTTTATACTTTTGTGGTATTATATGTTTATAAGTACCAAAACTTTTTTCTGATGGTTTCATCTTAATTTTTCTGTTTTTAAAATGTTGTTTATTTGTCCTGAACATATCAGCTCTCAGATTTAATTTTTTTGTATTGTCTTCACTTACCGATACTTTTCAATTGCTGCACAAAAAGTTTAGAATATCAAAATTATACATATTGCTGATAACACAGGAAGCTGGGAAGTTGAAGCAAAAATTTATTACAGCTTTAACTACTGTTCAGGGGTATTGATATTTCAATTAGCCTATTTTAGGTTCACTTACCTAACCTAACCAAATAAGAATTCAGAAATTCACAAGAAAGAGATACAAGATCTTGTTCTTTGATGATTAAAAGGAACAAATATTTTATATTGATTTTACATAAAATTATTTGCTAATAAATCTATAATAAACAAAATATTTCTAAGTTATAAAAGTTTTAAAATTTAGTGAAAAAAGGAACATAATTCATGTATAATGGATGCTTTTATTTATATAATTCTGCATCAAAATGAATATGTAGTTATTGTTTTGTTTTGTCTTATGTGTATAAGGCTTCCAGCTCGGAAGAAATTGCTAAAACAGAAAAAAAGATTAAAAACATACTGCAACCATTTAAAGCTAGTATAAGTTTTTTAAAACAAGTTAAGGATGATGACTACATTTGAAGTTCAACTGTTTAGGAGCCTATTATCTCAGTGAATGGTTTAGATCTATTATAATGTTATTTATTACTAATAGTGAATTAGGTGATGAGAGCAGTGTTAAATATTTCAGTTATTTAAAAGTACAACAGTTTACCAAACTTAGGTTCTGAAACTTTTCAAAAGTGGTAAATGAAACACTGATTACTTGTATGATTTTTCATGTCTTAGGATTAGAGTGACAGCATACGAGTTTCCCATACTAGATTTCTACATGTTGTTAGTCTGAATTTAGAAAATAACAATAAAGTGCAATTTAAGATTAAATTTGTTCTGGACTGCTCCAGTTTTTCTTCTTGAGTGGGGACTACACATCAGCATCTGTACAGAAGACATAGACCAATATGTCATCTCAAAAGTAGGGGCAGTTTCATTAGAAATATTAGCCCAACACTGCCTAAGATAGCAATGAATCAATTCTTTGTTTCTATAATGTAAGACATGTCATAATCTCAAAGGTAGGGGTAGTTTCATTAGAAATATTAGCCCAACACAGCCTAAAATATCAATAAATCAGTTATTTGTTTCTCTAATATGTGATATGTCCTAAATATCAACTGTATATGGTAATTTTTCTTCCTGAAATTGTTTTTCTTAGAGCTATTAATGAAGAAACGAATGAGGCTAACTTGGTTAAGAATCATTTAACTGGAGATTATGCAACTGTTCCTGATACTGCCAGAATGTACAAAGTAAGGTTTGTTTTATACCAGGTTTTAATTTTTCTCTTTATTCCGTATTCCTATGCTCTTAATTCAGCAGTAGTAGAGTGTGTAAATGTTTAATAAAACATGTTTGGAGAATTGTGTAACTATCTGGCATTTAAACTATAAATCTGTGAAATACATTTTACAAACTTTATGTTTAACAGTTTTTTTTTATGTGGATTCAACATAGAAACCTTGAATTCTTTGTGGATTCCACTGTATACTTTTAAATATAAACTTTTCAGTATTTGGATATCCTGTGATTTACAAAATGTTTAAGCAAGCTATAAAAAGTAATTAAAAGTAAACATTCCTGTTAATGCACACAAAATATTAATAGATTTATTGTCTTTTTTTTGTTTTTGGAAAAAGCCATAAGTAGTATTAGTTATCTGAAAAATTAGAACATATTTTTTAAGAGGAGTGATACAAAATGATTATTAAAGAGGCCAACAGTTGCATGCAAATGCAATTTGTGTCCACCACACAATCCCAACATGGCCAATTTTTTCACCAGAGAAATTGAAAATTATATATATCACCAGTTGGAACCTGCAAGAAGGTATCTTTGTCCCAAATCCCATACAAGTTGGATGATATACAAATGAATAGTTAACAAAAACCCCAAATAGTGCTTTCCTTGCTGACAAATTGAGCAAAAGGCAGAAATTCCAAAACTGTCTAAATCTCCATTTGGGAATCAGTAAAAAAAATATCTTTGTACTAAATCCCACATAAATTAGCCGAAATACAGCAAAGCAATTGTCAAAAAACCTTAAAAGTTGGATTTTTGTGGCACTTTGACACCCCCATAATTACTAAAAATTGGGAGGTCCACCATTTTTGTTTTTCAGTGTGTGAGAACTGTATAAAAATGCCTTTGTACCAAATACCATGTAAATTGGTCAAACTACAGCCAAGTAATTCACCAAAAGTATGCTTCCTTGTGAGCTCTACCCCCTAAAAAGATTCAAAATGAGCAACTCCAATTTTTTTACATCAGTGTGTTGGGCACATGAAAATTTATATTTGTGCCAATTTTTGATTTGATTGCTGTAAATATGACTACACAGGAGCCCAAAATATACAAAAGGCCTAAATAAAAAAAAATGTAAAAGGTGTCTGGACCAAGGTATAACCCTACCAAGTTTCAAGTCAATCTGCCAAGAAATGAAAGTCAATTGGAAAGTGTCTGGAAGAAAAAAGAAACAATAGAAAAACAATGTCTCTCTACAAAGATATAAATATAATTCAAAAATTTTTATGCTATTCATCACAGAAATGTTTCTAACTGAATACATCAGTAGCATTTATTGTACTCAAAATAAAGTGTAAAAAAGAAGTACATTTGTAAATCTAATGACCATTGGTCATTAATAAAAAGGCTTATAACTTTCAGTCAAGAGGTGTCAAGTGGTGTATTATTGGAGATGAAAATTATGGTGAAGGAAGTTCTCGTGAACATGCTGCCTTAGAACCTCGTCACCTTGGTGGGAGAGCAATTATTGTGAAGAGTTTTGCCAGAATACATGGTAAGACTGTTTTTGTCACATATTTATCATTTAAACTGAGTGAGTATGTTGGTCTTGACTGATAAGTCATCACTAGATACAAAGTAAATAATAAAAAAATGTGTGCCTGTTGGGATTCTTTTTATAAGAGTTTTACCAATGCCATTCAAAAATTGTCTTAAGTGCAATTGTTATTTCTTTAGGTACATTTAAGAATAAACTTAGAATAAATAGAACATGACTTTTTTTGTTTTTCAACTCAACTGTATATATAATATGCTTGGTTTGTAATTTCGATTATTATACATAGTGAGAAGTACATGTAATAACCATTTTACAGCTTAGATGTTGAGAAGTATTATTGGTTCAAAGTAATAATATGTAGTATGCCAAGCTGTGGATTGAAAGGTTCATGCCACACTTTTCAGCTATAGGTACACTATAAGAGTGACAATCATTCCCATTATTCTGGCTGCCTTCTCCCTGGTCAGTATTTCAAAATTGGGGATAGCTATACTGAACACCAGAGGTCTCCAATCTGACCATTCAGGTTGAAAATATCAAATCATGTGTACTACCTAAAATCGTAGCATTACAAAAGGTTTCTGACAATTACGTTCAGGTTTATACGATGTTATTTTTATGGTAAAGACACTTCAAGGCATCTGTAACATATGTAGGCATTGTAAGTGGACCAAGCTTATCACAAGTACATTCACCAAAACATTTTTACAATTTAAAGGGTAATTGGGCCTAAGATGTAAAGAAAATAAAGAAAAAATTTATGTGAAATTGTTCTCGAGAGATATTAAAACAGGTAGAGAAATGTTAAAAATTGTTATATATTTCAATGTGCTTGAAGTCTTCTAAGAACAAGCTCACCATGCAAATTGTCTAAATCAAATCTCTTAATGAGTGGAATTATGTGAAATAGGCAGATAATATTGGGAAACTTTGCCTACACTTTTCCAATGCCTATGATGTAGTGTCTATTCTAGGATTTTATCTTCAGAGTAAATACGTTTTGGTATAATAAACTTCTTTTTGTAGAAACTAACTTAAAGAAACAAGGTTTGCTTCCGCTCACTTTTGAAAACCCAGCAGACTACAAGAAGATAAGACCAAATGACAAGGTGTCTTTATTAGGCCTTAAAAATCTTGCTCCCAACAAGGTAAGAGTAAACAGATCTTAGTTTTAAGTTAGGCTTAACATCATCTATAGAAAATGTGCAACAGTAGATAGGGTTAAATTTACTGTAACCTATATGCAAAGGTTCTAATATAAGCAAGAGTTCAGTACTATAATGTGGCAAATCAGTCTTAAAAGACTTAGTTTGATTGTTGTTTAAATCTAGAGCTCTAGAAAAGCTAATTACATTTTAACTGTATTAAATCTGAAAAATAATGGGCCCTTTTCAGCCTGGTTATCTTGTGTTTTCACCAGGCCAATATTGCAGGAAAGATTGTCTGATCCCCCCTCTGTTACAATTTTATTAGGATGGTGGAAATTAAATTTCGTCACTGGGCAGATACAATTTATTAGTTTAAAAAATAAAACTAGAAATCTGTAAACTTTATACAGGTGTGTTACTCATTGGTGATGTTAAAAACTGTAAAATTCACCTGTTTGGTATGCAAGTTTTCCAAGCCAGTAAAATCATAAATATATATAGTCTGACATCTGAGATTATTTTCTGTTGAGCTTCCTTACATGAATTGTAGAGTTTTAAAATTTAATATACAACATCCCAAGGCTTTTATCTTTACATAATGTATTATTTCTATGCCATAGGCAAGGTAATGGGTTACCCCCAGTGTTTATTTCATTGACGTAATTACTTTGGCAGTTCATTTATTGAATGAAAAAACGTTCACTGTTGTAACTTGATATGAGCCCTGAACAGCAGCTCTGTACAGAGTCCCTCTGCTGAAGGTAGAGACTGTAACAAAGTGGACTTTTTTTAAAGAAGATTAGAGATGTTATCTTTTGACAAAAACCTAGTGCAATAATGTATGAAAAAATTGTTTTCAAGTCTATAGTTAAGAGGCCACTCATAATGTCATGGTAAATAGTTATGTTATATAGTGGTTCTTTTGGATTATAAATCATAAGTGGATAAAAAAAAAATCATTTATATTTAAAAGGTCCCATGGTAACTGTTAAGAGTTTGCCAGTATAATATCACCTGCACTGACAGGGTTAAAGGAACATTATTTGTTCTCGTTTTACGTAATAAAATGATTGTCCATTCTCATACACCTGTTACTTACTTTTAGCCTGTGAAATGTGAGATCAAGCATGAAGATGGTTCCAAAGAGAGCTTTAACCTTCTGCACACATTCAATGAGACCCAGATAAACTGGTTTAAAGCAGGTAGTGCCTTAAATCATATGGCTGAAGTCATACAAGAAAAGGTTTAGGAAAAAAATTAAAAACTCAAATGTGTCACAAATGTTAAGCCTGTTTATTTTGCCAAATTTTTACATTTTAACCATAACATAGGAATATTATTTTTTTACAAAACTTTACAGTAAATACTCAAGTGTTAGTATATGTATAAAAAAACAAAGCACTCAGCTCCAAATAGTGACTTTATTTCGAGAAAAATTTACAATACATGATTACCTGGTCTATGAATCCAAACATAATTTTACTGGATGCTGTAAGACTGTAAAATTGAGATAATAGGAGTTGTGAAGGCCAAACTTCTAAACAACCCTTTTAATATATAGAAATGCAGAGAATGATCATTGTAGTTGTCACAAATAAAATCTACTGCAATAGAGAGATTTGTCATTATTTTATCATATACTGTACATTGTTTCCTGAAGAACCTAACATTGATAACTGTTATCTAAAACAACTACTTACTTCAAATATGTTCCCAACACAGTTTTACTTTAAAGCTTTGTACAGCTATCATGGGCATAAAAAATATAAAAATATATACCATAGGATAGAATGGAATCATCGATGCCCATAATAAAGTCTTGTATTATTTATCCATCATGGCTACCTCGTGGAAATGCAAGCATTTAAGACATTTTGTTGTTCTGCGTCGCGTACTAAATGTCTCAGTTTCTGGAGACAGGGAAGAACATTGACAGCAAGCCACTCTTCCACGGTTTTCGCATCATAGATGTGATGAAGATGGTCATTAAGACGTATATTAAGTGCTTCCATGTTTACTAACAGGCTATTACGAGAAAATAACATGAATATGCATTATTTTATTTTTATAGGATAATTTCCCTAAGACTAGAAAAAACTTTAAATCCTTTTCTAAAAATTCAACTTTATAGGATAAATAAAAGTAAATTTATAGTCTTACTGTCACCTAAAAGTTGAAATAAACAATAGCATAATACAAAAAGAAATTTTCTCTAAAACTATTCTCAGTCACTCTTTAACAATGATACATTATTGTTTGTTTTTTTTCCTAAGAACTGAAATTATGACAAATCAATGCAACTTCTGTTAGAATATTAACAGCTTTTAGCTAAAGATGGTTGGAAATGTCTTATAATAAAGAAACAATTCAAATTGTAAATAGCTTAAAAGGAACTTATAAGCATTCTTGTAATACAATAAAATAGTATTTGTATTTTATGAAAAATATCTATAGTTTATCTTGATATGCTAAATATAGAGGTCAACTTATCAGTAAGATCAGTAGCAAAAAATGTGAAGCCAAAACATTGAATGGTGCAAGTGTTATGCCAACATCTTTGGTATTATATTTACAAGTTAACAAATCTGGTTGTGTTCAAATAATTATTGTGTGACTCTACAGATATATCCTGCACTTAAAGTTTTATATGCCTACTCCATCAGGCTAACTTTTATATCCCCTCTAATGTACATAAGTGTTTTTAAAGTTAAGCACAAAGTAACACAATGGGCCATCTGGTATCGAAACCTGGTTTTGAGCATTGTAAATCCACAAACATACCTCTGTGCCACTGGGGGGCGGGCATTAATTAAGTAAAAGATCATTTTTCACTTCAAATGATTTTTCAACTAACATCTATGAAAAAAGAAAATACTTAAAAACCATAAGTTAAAAATCAAGTTGTTTTTCTTTCTTTTCTTTTTTTTGACTGAGAAGAAAATGTTGCTGGGTACTTACACTCGAGCTTTTGGTAAAAACTGATCAATATGAAGTGGGTTTGTTCGATTATTTGCCACATGGTAGTCCGTAAATGCCCCTTCAACACTGTAGAATGACAAAAATCTATTTTATAATGATTCACTAATGACCTTAAATTATGCTAGAATGAAAACAAAAATGCCGACATTTTTTCTGCTCAATGAACAGTAGAAATATCCATTTAAACTTCTCACAACAATTGAACTTTTAATAGAATTGAAATAAAAGAAGTTACAATGTGAAAAATTTACCTTTGAATACAGAAACATTATACAAAAAGAAATTTTTGATTTTAATTTTCTGAACTTTCACTTACATCTTTGAACAAAAAAATATTTTCCAATTTATGAATATTTCTTATTTGCTATACCTAGGATGATGCATTAAAATTTGGTATTCTGTGATGATGTTTGTTAAGTGTTGCACATCCACATATATTTCTCCTCCTGGAAATTCTGGAGTTGACACCACAGGTTTAGGCCTAATAAAAAGAACTTGTATTATGAAACCTTGTAACAGATCTTAACTTTCTTCTACATAGGAGTTCTATGTAACACTAAATGAAAATGACTAATATAATGCTGTATTCTGAATTGTTATGGTGACTTTTAAATGTTTTATTTAACCTCCTTTCAAACAGTGAAAACCAGACTAGAATAGGCTGAAAGTTTGTAACGGTCTAAAATTAACACGCCACTACATTGGTGCCCGAACAGAGACCTTTTCATAAAGATTAAATTGAGACTTTGGATATTTTTTGGTTCTCAATTTGGTATTGAGTGATTAATTCAGCAATAATTTAAATTCAATTAAATATAAGTTAGCTAGTGAGTCTGATGTGACAAGCTTGAAGCATTCTGTGTCAGTGCTGACAGAACAGGTGGAAATGCTAACACACATGGTGACTGATCTACCAGCAACAGAAGCTAAGTCTCCCTCCCCCTCAACCACAAACTTCGAGAATCTATTCTACCTACAGACCTGTGGAAAATTCATCAATTTATGTCACCACAGTCAACCCACCATCCCTGCCTATTGAGAAGTCCAATGGTAAGTCGGATTTTAATGCCTTGGAGTTTCTTAAAAGTTTTGAAACACATTTTTATATGTATCAAATACCTGAGAATAAATGGGTGGAAACTGTGGCTTCTTGTCTGAGGGGAGGGACACTTGAATGGTGGAAGGCTTTTGGATCAGAAATAGCTTTAGAACACTGAAGAGAATTTAAAGAAACATTGATTATTTTTGTACCCAGTGGTGTTAGATAATATCAAATTGGTTTTCTACAACCTACATACAGCTAATCTTACTGTAAAATTTTCTAAAAGCACATTTTGCCAATCAGAAGTATCATATTTAGGATTTAAGCTCTCTTCTGAGGGAATACACACAAATCATGACAAAGCGAAAGCTGTTACAGACTTCCCAACTCCAAGCAACTGCAAAAATTTAAGTACATTCTTGGGTATGTGTTCCTTGTACAATCAGTTCATTCCAAACTTTACTACAATTGCTGAACCTTTATATCAGTTATAAAAGGCGTGTAGCAGGTGGAAATGGACCCCCCCCCCAAGAAGCAGGCTTTATGTGAATCCCCTGTCTTGCAACTTCCAAGAAAAGCTAAACACTATTTTTTTGCATACTGATGCTTCAAATGTTAGATTAGGAGCAGTTCTGTGTCAGAAAGGTGTCATAGCATAGGCCAGTAGAACACTGAACTCTGCAGAAAGAAACTATACTACTACAGAGTTAGAATGTCTAGCCATAGTTTGGGCTATAGAAAAATTTAAGATATACCTAGATTGTGAAGAATTTACAGTTATAACTGACCACGCTGCCTTTAAGTGGTTACAAACAGCTCCAAAGGTAATTGGTAGACTGGTTCTTTTTCCTGATTCCATTATTATTGATTTATTAATATTGGTTTGAAGTCCAACTAACACAGATGCATGCCAAATTCAAGAACAGGTTAAATTTTTTGTTTCTTTTATGCGAGAAATTACATGAACATTATTAATTACTATCACTATGTTTTGTAGTGTTTGACAAGTGATGGGAAAATATTCCTTACCTGGGGTATAGCTCAAGAGGAATAAGTTCCTTGAAACCTAGCAATTTTGAGGCCTTCTCATGAACTTCAGAGTTGAACTGACCTTTAATAAAAGTTAGAGCATAATTAAAAAGTGAAGCTCCTACAAAAATAAATGTATATTAAATCTTAAAAGAGTTTTTATCTCAATGAGAGTAATGTTTGAAGAAATTTACTGATTTTAAATGCATTTTTCATCTTTTCCCTTCTGTATTTTTTTGTTGTTCTTTTACAGTCACAGGATCTACTATTCACTAAATTTTGTGGGTTTAGCACTTGAAATGAAAGAACATTGCCTTTAACCATAATACTGGTTATTAAAAATTATGTTATCAGAATAAAACTACAGAATACATCCTGACAAATATAATTTTTTACAAGACGAGTGTATTTCAGATCAGATTATACAAAACAAAAATTAAGGCTATGTGGGAAAAAATCATTTTCTCCAAAAGTCATTTAATTAACCCTAACAGGTACTTAACAACCTTTAATGGCTATTGTAAGATAAAAGTTAAATTCTTGATGTGCCTCTGCAAGGAACATAGGGCTGGTGCTTTTGAACACCGATTTCAAGTGGAACAAGCAGATGAGAATGGTGACCCATTCCCCTTGGATAGGATGCCAGTTCATTGCAGGTTCATCCCCAGCAAACAGCTGGTATCCATCATACAGCTGGGTAGACTGGAAGAAGTAGGAGTAAAGTGTCTTGCTCAAGGATACAACCGCATGGCATGAGCCAGCCTCAGACTTTCAACTATCCAAAATACAGAGCCATGCTGCTCCCCAGATTAGAACATAATCAACTGGTAAAGCTTCAACAAAAAAAAAATTATCAGAAATTTCCCAGCAGATGACTACTCATTTTCAGTTTCTGATAAATAAAGTAGAAAAGCATGCTGGAATCTTTAATAAGTTCAGTGTACAGTTATTATTGATGTTTCATTAATAATTTTATATCTTATCTTTACATAGAAACTACTGAGAGCTGTTTCAAACATGTAAACACAAACCTACTGATATCACTATCAAGCTAACTGGGCTGATTCTGCAGAAAAATGCAAATCCCAAGTAGCTGAAAGCTACACACTCTCAAACACTCTTCCTCTATGAAAAAAAAGGAATACAAAATTGTATGTATAAACAACATGTTCGACACTGAACTCCTCCATGGATTTATTAATGAATTTTTTTTCTTTATCTTCTGTGAATACAAAGAACATTCTGTAGGAAAATATCGTGTTTTACAGACTTACCATGAACTACACACCACAAATGACAGAAGGATGACTTAACATGAATCATCCAGTAGAAAAATACTGTGTAGACCACATATACACACTCTCCCAATAAAGGAAAATTAAACTACAGGTAACACAACAAATTTACCTGACCATTAAAACAGTCTAAAATTGCAAATGTTCAAAGTATTCAACTTTGATTATGTACAATTTCTTCATTCAAAAAAGCACATGAAATATATTAAACTTTTTACCTCTGTTGGATTTGCTTTATCCCGGACGAGTCTCCAATTTATTACATAACGTATTATAATTTTGAATAGCCTGAAATTGAGTTAAATGATAATTTAGATTTAGAAATTAAATAAATGTCTGAAACAATCTATAATATCATCCTCTGAATCCACGTCAATCATTTGTTCTTGGCTTAATTTCTTAGCCTGAGTTCGAGTTACAGCACACGAGGGAAACACATCAGGATTCTCCTCAACATCATCATCATCCTTAGATGAAACAGTGATTGGCTCACTAATCATTTTGGGTTTGGCAACAACTTTTCCCCCAGCTAAATTGTTTCCCAACAATCATGATACACCCTTAATTGGCAGAGTAGGTCTTACTCCAACCACAACTGGTCCCGGAACTAGGTTTGATGACAAATGAATGTTATGAAGAGGAACATAAACAAAGCCACCCTCAATACCCTGATCAATGATAGACACACCAGTGGCAGAACTCGAATCCAAAGGCAATATACCTTCTAACAACAATGACTGAGTCGCCCCAGTGTCACATAGAATACGATTGGGTATGGGATTGGCAGTGTCATTTGTCAAAGACACAACCAACAGACGTAAAAGATCTAAATTCCTCCCTGACTACATCAGCCTTTACATCAGTGGCCAAATCAACAACATCGGGTGATCTGGTGAAACTACATCATATGTAGACACAAACACAATGGGTGTTGCCTCCTTTTCTTTTTCAAGCACCAACAATTAGACATAACATGACCAAGTTTTTTACAAAAAATGGCAGACAGGCCTTGATGATTTTGATGAAGTTTTATCATGACTGTCAGAAGATTTCAAACTAGAGGAGCTGGATTTTTTAGAAGAATCCTCAACTTTAGTGGATTGAATAGATACAGGTTTTGCTGAGATGGCAAGAATTTCTTTTTATGAAAAGTGGCTTTATGTGTTAAAGTGTAATCATAGGAAAGAGCAGCTGTTTCCTGTAGTGTTTAAACTTTCTTTTCATCCAAGTAAGTTTTGAGATTGTCACATGCACAACATTTAAATTCCTCAGTTAGACATAATTGTCTTAATTTGTCCAAACTGTTGCCAATATGTATAGAATTACACCATCAATCAAAATAAACCTCTTTTTTTCATGGGCAAATTCCATATGAGTTTGGTTATCTTGCTTACGATAACCTTGAAACTTTTGGTGATAAGCCTCCGGTACTAACTCACATGCTTTGAGAATAGCTGCTTTAACATTATCATAATTTGTACAATCTTTTAAAGACAGAGCAGCATAACCTTCTTGTGCTTTACCAATTAAATCACTTTGTAATAATAATGACCATTTTTCAGTGGGCCATTCCATGGTTTGAGCAACCTTCTCAAAATGTTGAAAATATTTATCAACTTCATTTTCATTGAATGGTGGTACTTTAACATATCGATTAAGTTCAAAGTTGTCATTTTGCCTTGGTCAATTGGAGTTGAGTCTAACTTCCATTTCTTTCAACTTCAATGCAAGCTTTTTTGGCTTTGAGACGTTTATTTTTCTCTTTCAGCTTCAACACAAGCTTGTTCTTCCTTAGCTTCAATATGAGCTTGTTTAAGATGGATTTCTTTCAGTTTTAGCTGAATCTCTAACTTATCTAGAATATTCCTCTAATACTTCCTCTGGCAACAAATCATTATCAACTAGTATTTCAATAATATGCTTTTTTAGTTCATTTGTTC
>NW_013665803.1:241753-244903 GCF_000517525.1 Limulus polyphemus | reverse complement strand
ATCGTTTAACTTCTAGTTCTAAAACTTTGGCAATTTCGAGTACTTCATTTTTGTTATATTTTTCTAGTTTTTAGAGGCCCTAGATTCATGAAAATCTTGATAATCAGATATCATCATATCTTGTTGTCACTGATGAATATAAATTGAATCATGATTTGAAAATGAAGTTAGATCGAATTTTATCTCTGATTCAGATCTCGGATATGAGCCCACAATTTATTATGTTACGTATTACAATTTATTACATAGCCTGAAACTGAGTTAAGTGATAATTTATATTTAGAAATTAAATAAATGTCAATATGTATCCAATTTATGATACCTGCCAATGGGATTGATACACGCAGTCAGTTTTTTTAATACAAATATATTTAATAAACAAACAATAACAATTATTACAAATTATGGTTTAAGTACAAAAGTTTTATAAGCTTACAAACAATATTTAGTCCTCTATCTGGTCTGGAACTTCCTTGATATCGAGAGCTCATGATGAATGAATTAATTTTGACTTGATGTAGATACAATTCACTTAACAGGGTGCTAGCTAGCTCTGTGTTTTTCATTCTTCGCCAGTTCGTATGCCGAGTTACAAAACAATATTTAGTTCTCTATCTGGTCTGGAACTTCCTTGATATCTTGTCGAGGGTTCACAATGAGAGAATTAATTTTGAGTAGATGTAGATACAATTCACTTAACTGGGTGCTAGATAGGTCTGTGTCTTTCCGTCTTTGCCGCTTCTCGTATGCCAAGTTATTCACCACTGAAGTTATATAATGTTTGATGTGAATCTACTGAAGTTAAATGGTTTGTAATATTCAATATCTATAAATGCTCCTGGTCAAATATCTGAAGTTCCCCATTAATAAGCATTATAACAATCACAGTTATAGCTTCTGAGATTTATAGCAAACCAATAATATATATACTGTCTTTTTGGCACATCGCGTTGGTTATATTTATAGGCATGAGGAGAGTTTGTCGAAATTGCAGCTTATGCAACAATATGAACGATAAACCATTGTTTACATACACACACATATTGTTGATTCTTACAGTCGAGAATCTTCTACAATTTTAGTGAATAGGTGGGAATTTTGCAATACAGATTTAACAGTATAAGTTATGTACATTTCTAAATATAAATTTAAATTAAATATACATCAATATTAAAATAGATGTATATGATAGTAAATCCGTCACACACCCTATATCTTATTTTACACTTACCATGAAAAACATTCTACAGAGAATTGAATAAGTTATTTTAAAATAATTTTGAATATGTGAGTTTTGTGACTATCACAGTTGATATAATGCCTTGGTGGTATAAAATGTATCAGAACTACATTTTGGCATTTCATAGGTAGTTTGATGCCACCACAAATCGATTGCGTTTGGAAAGAGTATGTAACAACCTTTTCCAATGCAAAATATTCATGTAATCAGATTTTCCAAGATGGGATATCCCTTGCTTAATGGCATGGAAACAAAGTAATATGGATCCATTTTAGGTACCAACCAAAGAGATTTGCAACAAGTCATACCTCAGCCATGGTAAGCAAAGTGCAGTGTCTTGTAACAGGTAAGAATCCATAGACACTAAAGCCAGTGGCAACAGTACACAACATAATCAAGAATGATCTCTGTCTGGAAAAGCAACACAAATCATATGTACACAGGTTGCTTCCATGGGATATGTTTAACACTCACATACTTCAAGCATCTAGATGATTAAATGTATTTTATTGCTATTCCATATAAAGATATACTTGTCAAGTCACTGGATGCAGCACCTATGAATTTCTGTGTAATCAACTGTTGAAAGGGGCATTGGGCAACCAATGTCCTCATACACAATAAGGCCTATGGAAATTAGCAGAGAGGGATGGCGTGTTTTGAGTATGACATCCATACGGCAGAGTAGATTTATCGTGTCTAGATGAAGCTAAAGCTACGCCTAAGATAAATTTTGAGAATATTTCTAAATTTAGGCTAAATGAAATAATTGAAATCTGACACGTCTGGAAGATAAACAAACATAGACTGTTTTTAAAGCAACTTCAAATTTGAATCAGAAATATTTGCTGAAAGACTTAACATAGCATCAATCTTGGGTCGACAAAATACTTGAGTATGGAAATCTACTAGCTTATTTGTAGAGATTTAACCTTGTGTGCAACGGTACTTACACTACAGGAGTACTATGAAGATGTATGATTGTCAGAAACAGCATGACCACTGTTACAATGTGGTGAGGCTCTGAACTCATTTTGATATAACATACTCAACCTCTGTATAAATACAGGATATTCTATTTAACTGACTTGCCATAGGAATATAGCTGTAATCAAATGATGTTAAATGTTATTTGAGTTACTATGGGGAAGTTTGTAGACAAAGGATATTGACTTACCATAAGCAGCAGCTTGTAAAGCAAGAAAATTCTATGTTACTGGCTTGTCATGAGAAAATGATAGTCTACATTTGACTTACCATGAATAACTGTCTGTAGACACAAAGCCAAACTTGGTAGAGCTACTGGAAGCAGCTCACATAATACTGTAAAATGGTCAAACCTGGAACATCACAGCATTTATATGTAATTTTGATTTGATTCTTTTATTCATAAGTTAACTAATGACATATAGCTAATAAGACAATAAAATATGAAACCGCACAAAACTTGTTGTTTCTTAAAAAATTAAAAGCTTGTTCTTGTTTCAGTATAATATTTTTCTATCACCTAAAATAATTTTTTGAGTTATTTTAAATGTTCAACATAAACTAGTAAGATATATTGGTATTCAGATGTTCCCAAATCCTGAAGCTACAATATCTAATAAGATGAATTCTCACAAAGATAGCCAATGAAGGTCTCATTATTACTTATGTCAATTCTTAACTTATTTCGCACATTTAAAAATTTAACAAATACAAACTGCTAGTTTGTAGATATACCTCATGATTTTTTCAGCACAACACTTTAACTGAAGAATTAAATCAAAGAACAACTCGTAATACGAAAATTAAAGTTATATTCATGGATAAAATAAGTATGTTTTAAAGAACGTTATGTTTTGCTAGGTTTATCTAGCATGATCAGGTGGATACAACTGAAAAGTTGGAGAAAATTAAGTTATATTCAT
>NW_013665803.1:220159-240753 GCF_000517525.1 Limulus polyphemus | reverse complement strand
AAAGAACGTTATGTTTTGCTAGGTTTATCTAGCATGATCAGGTGGATACAACTGAAAAGTGGAGAAAATTAAAGTTATATTCATGGATAAAATAAGTATGTTTTAAAGAACGTTATGTTTTGCTAGGTTTATCTAGCATGATCAGGTGGATACAACTGAAAAGTGGGAGAAAACTGGTGTTGCATTATCAACAGCAATACTTCACTAACAATGCAATAAAGGCAAGTCAAACACAATTTTAAAGATGGTAACCTTACATTGGATAAACCTGTGAACAAGTGTCTACAAGATTAAAAGAACATTCAAAAGCTCCCTTTCTTTGTGTTTGAGCATATGGCTCAAAATAATCAATTTTTATCTTTTCATATGTTAAAACCATTGATAGAGAAAATGATATAAACAGAGAAAAAATTAAATAAGCTTTCTTTGTTAAAACAAAAAACTAGCATTAACCAGTATTCAAGTGTAAAATTATATTTGTTTTAATTTTTCCCTATTTAACAATTGTGTTTGAATTTGCTCTTCTTTTATTGCTAAGTAATGAAGCATTGTTGCTGATACTATGTGTACCAGTTTTGTGCTGTTTTTTAAATACATTTACCTGATAATGCTAGGTAAACCTAGTGAAACATAGTGTTTTTAAAAAATAAAATAAAAAATATATATGTAAAAATGTGATTACCTGTCTTATCTGTAAATAAAACTTTATCTTAAGAGTTTCTAAATACTAACCTTTGCCAGCCAGTCAGAGCAATACCTCGAATACACTTGAAAGCTGTAAAAAGTTCTGTTGCCAGCAGCTGCAGCCATGCTTGATGGTTTAATAGATGGTAGCTAGGTGGTGTTAACAACTGTGTCATGTCTGTTGCACCTTTAAAAGCACTAGCAATCCATATATTTGGAAAGATGGAGGCATACTTCTCCCAGAAAGCTGTAGTCATGTAAAAAGTATTTATTTCAATTTTGTGTGTAAATGTTGCCAAATTTTGGTTGCCTTAAAAAAACAAATCATTGCGATAAAGTATTTTTGTTTTTAGTTAAAGTACATTTTCAGTTTTCTTTACATGTTCATTTATAAATTGTACATTAAAATTTCAAGCATCATTTGTTTGTTCTGTAAATATTGTCTTAACTTTTTTCATTGCAAAGAAACTTCACTACATATTTACAATGAAATTAATATTTTTTAAATCAGTGCCTCTAAATTCTTTACCTTCTTTGAAATAGCCTGGAAAAAAATCTAGTAATTTTCATCATTCATACTGAAAATACTGGCAAATACCACCATATAGTAATATTTGAAAAGTGAGATGATAAGGATTATTGAAAATTATGTTGTATAACAAACTTATGTAGAAGAATTCTATACATACGTAAATCAAAATTGGAATCAAATAAGTACTCAAAAGTATAACAAAAACATGAAAAAACTATCATTTTCTTACACTGAAAATAGATTTATGAAAGATACTTCCCATCACATAACAATTTTTTCAATCTCCTACTGTCCTCTAAACCATCGGAAAGAAATTTATATCACTTGACACAAAAGACTTTATAATCCATACGTTCAAATTGCTCATTTAGCACGCAAAAACCCTCCACCAATAGGAGCATGACATGTACCTCACTTTCCAGATTAGGCACACAAGAAAAAATAACACAGGAAGGGTGGGAAGTAAGTGAACAAAGGTATGGATCTATCACATATATATTTTCAGTGTAAGAAAATGATAAATTCCAATATGATACACACTTCCACATAACAGCTATAATCCCACATTGAATAGGTGGAGGGACCAGTGTAATATAGAGAATCAAACATGGGTGCTTCGTAATAGAGGGGAAGCACATCTGTGGGGAAACCACACTACATCTGGAACAGGTATGCTCTTTGCCCTCGAAAAAGAGGAGTGTCATGAAATGGGAAGCATCAAGGCCAGAACTATTAAAAAGTAAAGTCCTCAGAAAACAAAAGAACAGCATATATCTGACCCCAACCATACAGCAGAAGTTCCACGTCCCATCCTCGGTATTATGAGGTGGAGCACTGCCCAGAATAACAATAGTAGTATTGTAGCCAGGACAAGCAGACCATGAATAATATATACCCCAACCATAGTGCTATACTCCAAGCAACTGGAATTATGATTAGGAAGTAACCCAAGGGTAACCTCCAGGCAAACTTCCAAATCAACCGTAGGAGAAAGAAAGAACAACAAACTGAACCCAGAATTAATGAGCTGTATCTAAGCCTCAACCCTACCATAAAAACAGGGAGTCAACCTGAACCCGGTATTATAAGCAGGAAAAGAACGACCTCAACTTAATTATAAAAGCAAGGAAGAAAACCCTTGCACCCAGCATTACAAGGACAATGTGGAGTTTCTGCTCAACCATAAGAAAAGGGCATCATACGTTCCACAACCACTATTATGAAGCGGACAAAGTCCCCTGAGCTCAGCCATGGAAGCAAGTAAATAAAAACAAACTGCAACCAGAATTACTGAAGTGGGTACATCTACTAGCCTCAACCAGAACAGGGCACTATCTATCTGAACCCAGTACTACAAAGAGGATTCAGCATTGGCTGGTCCAGCTTCCACCTACATCAGCACCTCTGGGAAAAAAAACTCCAGGAGGGAGGAGGGGGGTCCCAGCTTTGCCCTCTTCTCAACTGAGTGTAGTGATACATAGTGTTATAACATGTGGTCGACACTCACAAGGAAGCATCCATGGTCCATTGCCCCAGCAGCTATGAATTGGGAAGTGGCAAGAACTCCCAAACTCCACTCAATTAAGGGAGGAGTAAAAGGCAGTGGGGAGTCCAGTGAAACGTCACAGCTGAGAAAGTGCAATGGATGACCACAAAACCTATTTTGAAAAGCAGACAATCCTCATTTATTAAACTGAAAGAACGGCAGGGATGGGCAGCAATCCCCTTCTGCTTTACTCATAAGTGACGGTCCACCAAGTACTTAACAGAATATTACATTCGGAGAAATAATATACCACTAGGTAAGCCAATAGTTATCTTGTGGAACACCCCATTTCAATAGTGTGCATTATAACCATAGAGGTATCTGATGCATACCAGACCAGGCAAAATGCCACTGAGCAGGATCCAAGTAGTTATCAATGAAAAAGGAGGCCCCTGGAATAAAACAAAATAGGAAAAGATACTTATCCAAGTTAAAGTTGAACTGTTGTATGTATAATTGGTGTGGGTAATGGGAGACAAAAGTATGGGTAGTAGTCCACATTTCTGCCTGGAAAATCTCCACCAGAAAACGACTAAAACAAGCAGCTAGAGACAGAGATATGGCAAATCTGATGAGAGGAGACACAATAAAAACAACACCCTTCCAAGGAGAGAGAAGAGTAAGTCAACTGAATAAGCTGATGAACCCAACCCATAAGTCTGATGAACCCAACCCATTTCAATTATTATACATAATATATGTATAAATTATTGCTACTTTGAAATAAATTCTTAAACTTATTTTTCTTATGCTTAATAAAGCTTATTAATAGCTTAATAAAATTTTTAATGTAAGTCATTAAAACCTCGTGACATGCTCAGTAAATGATGTCTTGGCAGAGAAGTTTAATGCAACAAGGTCAGACCTATAACAACCGTAAGCCAGGAGGAGAAGGAAGTATGTTTTGTGGGAAAGATGATACAGGAAACATGAGCCCAAATATTCAAAGGGCGGGTGATAAAAGGCAAAAAGGATGACATGGAGATCCCATTCTAGCAGAAGTAACGCACAGCAAGGATGATTAATCTGAAAGGACAGGAACAGTAGGGAAAGGACAGGAGAAGAGAAGACCCAGTAGAATCTAGTAAAATGAAATGTGTTTGACAAGGCTGCTCTGTAATCAGAAACTGTCAAAAATGAAAGACCCTGATCGAACGGCTAGGTGAAGAACTTGGAAAAGGTGAGAAACAGCATGACAGGAGGGGCAGAGTCCATTTCTGAAAGACCAACAATGAAAAGTAGACCAATGTTGCTGATAAACTGACACAGTTCAAGGTTTGACTGAGAAGGAAAGGAAAGAAGCAACACATGGTGTCAGACCCTGCCTTCTTGTAAGAGGCGTAATAAAAGCCACACATGAAACTGGAAGGTGGGATTGGTGAGATGGAAGATGTCCAAATGAGATTGAAGAAAGAGAGATCGAAACAGAGATAGAGGCAGAGAAGAAAACATCTGGAGAGGCCCTAGGAGAGGGAACCACGGCTGAGCCAGCCAAAACAGACACAACAAGAGGATGCAACACAGAGTTGTGTGGATGATGCAGATAACTTTGGGGAGGAGATGTATAGGAGGGAAGGCATAAATGTGAAGGCCCCTCCAATCCTTACTGAAGGTATCCACACCTAAAGCTGCAGGATGGGGAACTGCAGATCAGAAAGACAGCAATTTGTTGTTCAGATGAGTGGCAAAAGCATCTATGTGCGGGGTACCCAGATGAGAGCATAGACACCGAAAACCCTAAAGATCTAGGGATCACTCCTTGGGATGGGCCTTGTGTGGACACAATAAGTAATCCACAACAAAGTTCAAAGCACCAGGAATAAGGCAAGCCAAGAGCTGTATCCAAATATGAGCTCCAGAGTCCAATAACAAAGGGACCTGGATTTGGTACCCCCTTGTTTGGTGATGGAGTTGTCAGAATGCACCGTAACTAACTTCCCCCTCAAAAGATGGAGGAAATGAGACAGCCTGACAAACAACCAAGAGCTCCAACACGTTGATATGAAGCCCAGATTTGACCAATGACCAAGTCCTAGAAATTCCTGAGAATAGAAATATGCATTCCAACCCACAAAGGAATTATGCAACCTGGCCACATCAACAAAGGATTCCAATACTGTGTCATGCACAAATGGAGACATTTGTAAGTCTCTGAGGGAAGATGAGGGAGGTGCACCCCCCACAAGCAGCATGTCTCTTCCCACAATTCCCAACAACAATGCAGCCAGGTATGTAGGAAAAGGGCCAATGAAGATAGTCTGGCCAATGTCAACCACAAAAGTGATCTGAGCTTCCCCAAACATTTGCCGGAAGAATAACAAAAGACATATGACAAAAGGTGCATAGAGGAGAGGTAATGGAAAATATTAGTAAGGGTACAATGAATCCTCAAAAACAAAACAGAAGCCTCAGGAGTCAAACCCCAGAGGGGTAAAAGCGGATTTAACCTTTGTGAATCCAAATAAGGGCTCGAAAAGATGAAATAACAAAGCGAGTTGGTCTGAAACATGAGGAGGGGGGGTCAAGGCATATGAACTCCTGAACTTAACTGAAAGAAAACTGCTGAGCATGAACCTTATTGTCCGGTGAAGGAGGAAACAACAAATAGTCCAAATTAGGGAGCTCACACATAAAAGAAGGAGAGGCATCATAGGAAACAGGAGAAACATTCAAAATGTGACAAATCTGTGCAATGAATTGGGGGAAAGGAGTAGAAGGACAAAACGTTTTGACGGAAGCCTGAATTGGAGGTACAGCAAATGAAGGAGCAGGAAATATACTGTCTGAATTATTCTCACCCTGAATATGCTCATCACCTGGAAGTGGTGCCAACTCACGTGAGGAAAAAGAAGGCCCAGGTCCCATGTAGGAAGCTAACTCCCAACAAGCCAAGGCTTGAACCTTCTTGTCAAACAAAGTCAATCCCAAGGCCTGGGTAACCAGCTTGTGAGAGTCTCCAGAAACATCATAGCCATAGTGGTATTCACGGTAAATCGCATATTCATAATTCACAAAAATAGTGAAAAATGACAGATCCAGACACTTGAAAATGTAAGAATTATCATAGCAAACTTAAAATTAGTTTGGCTATTGCAAAATACGAATAACACAGTGTGTTAAAAACCGAAAGCAAGTGAGAAACACATCCAACTCGTAGTGTGCAATCGAGAAAGTGAAGTACACATAAAATAATACAGAGGGAATCAGCTGCTCTAGGAGGGTGTGTCATGCTCCTATTGGTGGAGGGTTGTCGCAAGTTAAATAAGCATCTTGAACTTATGGGGTATAAAGGCTAGTGCATCAAGCAAGAACAATTTCTTTTTAATGCATTAGAGGGCAGTAGAAGATTGAGCATAGCTGTTATGTGAGAGAATGTATTATCATATTGGAAACATCTATGTACTGTTTAGATAGAAATTTTCAGTCTAGCAAAATTGATAAAAGCAACACTAACTGTTATCATATTATCATGAAGAATAGCACTATGAATATGATGATTAAATCTAGAAAATATAGATACTGAAAATAAAGGTAATAAAACATTTATTGGCATGATAATGCTATATTGACAATTACATCAAAATCTTCATATGAAAACAGAAATACAAACATTTGCCAAGACGAAACTCATCTGGTGGAAGATAGTGCCACACCATGGGTTCTACAAATTTTGCAATTTCTGACTCTGTGGACAGTTGGAAGAGAAAATAACAATAAGTTGATATCTAACACTACGAAACTAATTTTAGGAAAAAAAAACTGAAATTTCCTGACTTTATTTTAAAGTTATTAAACAAAAATCCCAACTTTTGTACATTTCATTTAGCATTCAGTGAGCAAATTATCTCAATTATTACAGCTTTTACAATGCAAGGTTTCAGAAAATTTTACTATGTCTGCAATGGGGTATCTTGGAACTACTGCTGCACAAGAACAACACAGAAAAACAATCAGTCCCTCAAGTTTAGCCATGTTTGATATCACATCTCATTTCAATAACACATGTACATGCATGATGGTAGATTATCAAAATAAATGTTTTCCATCAACTATGATATAATTATAAGATTTGTTTGAAGGAAAAAATATAAAAAGAGTACTTTTACGTATTTCAGCAGTCCGTAACATAAATATTGAAATGTTCTCTAGTCATACTTCTCGATATTTTCCTGTATATTTCCACTTATAGAGACATTACTTTCCAAATATGATCTATAAACCTCTCTATGTGTTTGTTAATTTTAAAGTGATTAGTTACTAAGAAAAATATTATTATTGGAGTTATATATATACTATAAAAAACAATTAACACCCACCTTTCAGAGGTACACACATATACATATATAAGCATTTATAATAAAGTAACACATTTTGTCATGTCATTAGAAGTATGCTGTCCATTCCAATTGTGAATGAGGCCATGAATATCAAAAGCAGGTCAGAAAATGGTTTTTCTATACTACCATCTGGCAGCAAGTATGTCAATAATATACCTCATTAGAAAGAAATACAAAATATCCACTTATTTTTGTATTTTATGGAAAATTCTATAAAAGTACTGTCTTTAGTTGAAAAAAAAATTAGTTGTTCATACACATCTCTGTTTACTTTCACATAATTTATTTCCTCCAAAAAAGATGCTAAACTTGCCATCTTTATGATAATTTATAAAGAGCATGGTCAAAACACACAAACAGTACTTATATAACAAAAAAAAACAATATGCGATCTGTTCATTTTATTACTGCATTTTTTTTCATATCAATTTATACATGCAGACACTTGTTGTTTTTTTGCAAAATGTAGCACAATATACCTAATCAATAATTAAGATCAAGACAATGATGGAAAACATTCATTAAATCTCTGTTTATGAGAAACAATGTTATGAATGTTTTTTTTAGTATATAAACAGTAATCAAAACTGTTTAAACAGTTGTTACTCTAGGTTATGTTACACATGTTTAGGAACAACACAAACAAGAGCTCCTGAAAGATGTTCACCTCATCAACAGGGGGCAAAAAATGCACATAAGATTTGAAGATAATACATTTAGAAATTCTTATATTTACATGTAAGTTGATCTTAACTAATGGGATTTGTCACTGGAAAAGTTACAAACATTTCAGAGTTTTTCTATGCATTATTAAAGTGTATGTTAATTAGAAAATTTACAACATCTTATTAGTAAACCACAATAAAAGTTTGTGACTTTGTTTCTTTTCAAGTTTAAAATGCTTATGATTGAAGAATATAAAACAAGCGTGAATACAGCTAGATGTATTTGTAACTCGAAAAGTATACTAATTTCTCATTACTCTATGGGTGTTATCAAAACTCAGAGTTTCTAAATTGGTTCATTGCAGACTTAAAATATGTTTTCACACACAATACAATTTAATTTCTTAAAGCTTGCAAAAATCCCAATAAGTTAAGCTAGTTTCAAAGATTCTACACTTTACACAGCTAATTACAGTAAACTAAACAACAATTAAAACATTATATAAACTCCTATACTAACTAAGAATTTTAAATTAATATTAAATAACAGAACAAGAAGTACCTCGAATAACTTTTTCTTCTAAATGGCGCATCATGTCATCCCACATTATTAATCTAATATTAGGGTGGTGTTTTTGAAGATTTTGTACAACAGTGACCATGTGGTTTAAAAAGAGGTAACCTTTTGTCCATGCCATCTCTTTCATCTTTTCCTCACACCTGAGACATTCAGCAAGGTGCCAAACCTAATGAAGAAGCACTTGTTTAAAACACCTGTTACCATTTATATCAATATTTTATTAAGGCTTCTTTACAACAGCTTAAATTTAAGACTTTTACTCCTTTTTGTATCAATATGAATATTCTATTTCACATTTCTGCTGCCTGCCTTTCTTAAAAGTTGAACTTTGATTGAATTGTAAAAACAAACAACAACATATAAATCAGAAGAAATTGACTTCAAGAAATACTTTCAAACATCTACATAGCAGAAATTATTAAACAAGAGCCTTTAACATTAAAACTTATTTATGTGGTATTGTAAAACAATATTTTAACAGAATTATGAAGAAACCATCAGAATATCTTTTTGAACTCATAGATTTATGACTTGCTAAAGTATGCTACTAAGGAAAGCTATACACCTGAAATGAAATATACATTATCAATACATGTACATCATATGACTTTTTCATAAGTTATGAATAAAAACTAAATACACTGGCACACCATACTTTACCATTATCATTATCTTCACAGAGTGTTGAACACACCATCACTTGAGACTACTTACCACTATCACCACACCACACACAAACACACTAGCACCCAAAACTTCCCATGACATCACACACAAACACACTAGCACCCAAAACCTACCTACCACTATCACACACAAACACACTAGCACCCAAGACTTCCTACCACTATCATCACAATACAAAGGAATACACTGACACCCAAGACATGCTGCAATTTATATATATATTACAAGTATCATTTTAAAGAATACTAGGTATGTATCACTAAGCACAGTAGTACTTAGTATGTAGGGATGGGCCAGGAAAAAAAATATTACATATTATGTATTGCTCATCATAGTCTCTTATAACAATCTAAAAGATTTTTATAAACATCTAACTTAGGTTTTTGAGGTTTTCTAAAGGAACTAAGACATTCAGTTTAGCTAAGATAGAGAACAGGCAAGTAGCATAACATCCAAATGTTCTGCTGATAATTCTGATTCTGGCATCAGAAGGGCTAGCTCACCAAAGCTTGAAGTTGTTGAGATGCATTACAACTAAAATGTTACATTTTAACTTGGGAAGTGCAGAAGCAGTATAGCGTTTCACTAACTTCAACAACTGATGTCCATCAAAACAACTTACCACACCAGGCTAAAACTGCTGCCTTCATAACGACTGCCATTCATTATAAAATATTCATTGGTATTGTTTAAACAAAATGAGGGGAAACAAGTAATAATTTTTTTTTTTTTAAAATATGGATGATGTAGGGATGACAATGCCAAAAAATACAGAAACACAATACAGAGGAATATACAAAACTGCACAAAAATCCCTACCTAAGTAGCCACAAAGTCAATATCACAAGCTTATGGGAATTAGCCACTTCAAGACTTTATAGCATTATTCAGTATAAATGCTTTTACTAAAACCTGAATTCATGCAAATGAAAGGAATTCAGCACTTAGTTGTAGGCAAAAGTTATTCTTGAAAAGATTTGGCAACTTATGTAGGGATTTTTGTACGGGTTTGTGTATTCATCCCTATCTAGTTTCTGTTCTTTTTGGCATTGCCATCTCTACATCATCCTTATTTAAAAAGAAAAAAAAAATTAATACTTGTTTCTAAAACAATAACTAAATATATGCAGATAATGATGATACCCAGTAATGTGTGTGTAAAACATTCAGAATTGGCAGTTTTATCTCACCTCATCTGCTCCCAGATGGAGCCACTGTACATCAGGATGAAGTTCAAGAACTTGATTTAGTATTTGTAGAATAAGATTTGATGCATCTAATAAAATACAAAAGTTTTATGATCCTGATGCATTATTTACAAGATACATCTTTGCATTAAAACACTATTATATTTTCTACATTATTCAATACAAAATATGCCTAGTGCCAAGTAAACATATATTAAAACCTCACAGTACAATAGTTACAATTGAATATCAATTTTTGATGTATTTAGAATCCTATATAATTACCTACATTTTTGTTATTCATTAGTTACTTATTCATTAATAGTAATTAATTAAAAATTAGTTTTACCCTATGTTTCGACTGCTAATCTATTGTCATCATCACGGAAGCCCTGATAAGGACTGCATGTGGTGACAGTGTAATGGTCTAAAATAAATATGCCAATACAATCAGGGTTCAACAACAACAAAAAAGCAATTTATTCAATTGTAACAACACTTAGAAATAAATTCAACACTTACCAAAACACAGTTAATAAACACGTGCCTGGCCAGGACTTGACACTAATGTTAATGAACAATATATCATAAATATCAATATTATTTCAAATAATGGAATCAGGAAAAAAAAGAACCAAAAGAAAAAAACCTGATTCAAAAAAATACAGCAAACACAATATTCCAAAAATACCTTTCAATATTAATAACAATATCGAGTGATTAACAGAAATAATTCACTAACTATATCATGATTCTTTCTATAAGTGAAACTCCTGGCAGGGTATTTATTCATTGAGTAGGTCACAAGAGTACATCTTGTAATCATAAACTTACATAATCTTCTGCTATATTATAGTATCTGTACATCACTGCTAAGGAAGTTGGTGTTAGTTTCATCATAGACATATGAACTCAAAATACAACTGATTAGCTAGAAGGTGAGTTAGCATTTTGATGCAAGTAAAAAAATTCATAGATAAACTATATGATAGAAGGAAATAATAAATGATCAATAAACACAACCATAATCATAAAAGAAACTGAACTTGCTATCTCACAACAGGGGCTGTGGTTCAACCTTACTTCTCTTTGCTATAAAGATGCGTATTCTAGCTACAGATTAGCAGCCAAAACACAAGGTAAAAACTTTTAAGTAATTAATGACTACTGAGTAAAAATAATAATTAGTAATTAAAACTTTGGTAATAATATAAGCTATTAACTATGAAAATAAAACATGATATAAACACAGAATTTCTCTAACTAATTTATTTTATGTTTCCCAAAAATGAAAAGGACAACCTTTTCCAAAAACATAAATTCTCCTTTTAAGGATTATAAACTTCAAGGTATGTGAATGTTAAAAGATCACTAATTTCTGTAGTTTCATACAGTCACAAATGCAAATACCTAGATATAATCATTTCTTCTTGCTTAACCATAACAACATTACGACATTCAACAATTTTGAAATTACAAACTTTGGAATTTCATATTTTCAACCTCAATTAGACATTAGGTGAACCATGTAGCCAAGTTAGAGGATCAGACAGAACAGTTAACCTCATGGAGGGCATCCAGTCATCCGCAACTGCCAAAGAAAAACAATGGCTACTCTTACCCGAGTAGCAGCACTGACTGTCACAGTTATAATGCTCCCACACATGAAAGTACAGAGCATATTCAGTGGCACATTACAGCTAGACATTCCAAACTCCATCCCAAAACACTAACCACTAGGCTACACCTAGGTACAAGTTTACAGAATGGTAGATCCCAACTTGTAATGTATACATTGTACAACATTTATTAAATTCAATTGGGAATAAAAGTTTGTTTTTTGTGTGCTTTAATATCATAAAGATATAAATATTTACTATTTATTTTACCCACAGGACACAAGTAGAACAACATTCAAAATCATTAATGAAAAAGATTTCAATATATACTAAATCAGATTTGCATTTGATCAAAATTTTAGTCTTTATTTATTTATATATGATTATAAAAAAAAAAATTAAACTCTGTACCAGTTACCTCTATAATAATGGTGATTAGATTTATGGTTGAAAATAATTTTAGTTTAGACATTAAAAAAATAAAAGATTGAAACAATATTAAATCTAGAATTTAAACTGCACTAAAAAAATAAATATCTGGATGTTAAAATAATCAAAAAACAAATACTATTCATGTTATCTATTTTAATACAAATACTTTCTAATAAAAACACACCTAAGTTTGACTGCTGGCATATGTCAGTTACAAAGCTAATTCTAATGTTTTTCTGTTATGAAACCTTAAATGATTACAAACTTGAAAATTTACTTACTGGTATGAGACAAACACATTGCATTGGGAAACCTCTCTACTTCACGCATTTCACAAAATTTTTGATGCTTCAAAACAAACTGAAAAGTGAAAAAAGTTTTTATAGAAGATTGTTTCTCTACATTCTTCTCGTTTGAAAGAGATGGATATTACTATATCAATATAAAGTCCAAGGAATAAGCATATCAGATTATATACTAATAATTTTATTCTTTTAACTCTCTCAACACAGGCTCAGTCAACTTGACAGACAATGTGACCTCTTCGTAATCGTTTAATGTCTTTATAGTTTTGATACTACTATCTTTTAATATAGTAAGTATATCTTCACAAAATTTGGCACACTTTCAGTAAATATTATAAGCTTTTCACATACAAAAAAATCATATTTTACATTTGTGTAATCTCCAAAACCTTTTACATACATTTCAAAGGTTTGTTTCCAGTAAAATTTTATTTTTTATCTGTTATTTTTTCTACCCTAACTCTATACAAGGTTGGTCAAGTTGACCGACCTCATTACCACCTACAAAAAAACAAATTATATCTAAATTACTAATTTTTTTCTTTCTAGAATGCCTTCAAATTGTAACATGAAACTAAATTTGTTTATCCTATTTTCAAAATATTAAAACTTTTGTGGGTGATCCTGTGTGCTAACTATTTAACCTGGATTTATATTCCACTCATGGACCATGAACCCATTACTGAAGGTAAGTTACCTCTTCTTTCACCTTACATTGCCATTTTTGGAGATTCTATTATTACATACCTCCATCAACACATTTCTTACATTAACAACCAACATATTTTAATTAAATCAATTAGTGGAGCCACCTTAGTTGACTTTTTAGACACTATAACTTTACTACCATAGTATGTAAAATACTTAATTATTCACGTTGGAACTAATGACCTAAAATGACGGCTTATGACTGTTTTAACAACCTACAAACCTTACTGGTACATATTTTGACTAACCGTACTGACATTTGTGTTTGTTTCTCAAGCATCATCTACAGTAATGTCAATAGAAATTGATTTACCTCTAAGACAACAGACCGGTACTACTGACTCTTTAAACCAGAAAATTGATAAATTTAACACTCTCGCACATGACCTCTGTCAACATAACCCATGCCTATCCTTCCTTTACTACACCAGCTTTAAACTTGAAGACAGGACACATTACTTAGCAAACGATGGTTTACACCTCTCCTTCAAAGGAATTGCTTCACTATTCAGTAATTCTTTATCAATAACAAACAACCACTGAACAATCAAACCTAGATCCACCAAACTCTCTTAGTCATAAACCTTCAACCTACTTTATTCCCCATATGCAATCCACAAAGCTTCCTGAAGCCAAAGATCATACCTCTGTAGGCCACATGCCCAATACACTTTCAAATCCCATTTTTACCATTGCTTCTCCCAGAACTAGATGTGCCTATTCTTCTAAATGACGTACTTATGCAGAAGTTATGGCTTCCACCTCTGTTTCCAGAAACTTCTCCCTAAGCTCTAAACCTGACACACAATCCAAGAATCCCGCACCATTCACATACTCTGATACTACTGTAGGTCACACTTCTACATGTACAACACTTCTAAATGCAGTAATTATGGAGATTTTAATCACCACTTTTCACAACTTGACGATCTTCTAAATCTAACATACCCTGAACCTTCTCTATGTCACAAAGCAAAACCATGTGTTAATCTTGAAATAAACACTTCCTTCAACACGACTGCCCAAGTGCACTCTGATCTAAACTCTAGTAAGACTTTCAGACTACTCAGAAAATTGAATGAAAAAAGACTGAGGTACATGCACCATGCTGATATACTGGGACAACATTTACAGAATCAAACCATACCTAAATCCCTTAATTTAAATCCAACAGTTACAATAGGAGCTAACGACAAATTGTTTTATTCACAATGGAAGAAAATTCTTCATTCCACCTCACTTACAAAACTGACACAAGACTTCTGCAAATCCACAACTGACATCCTGGAAAAGTAAATTGCTGCTACAAATTTTGAGAACACAATATGTTCCACTGAACAACAAAAACTTGATGCATTTATTAACAAAACAATAAAGACTTTTGAAAATAATGTGAAAAGCAACAACAAAAAAATACATCATGATCTTTCACATAAGGACAAAGGTTTTCCCCATTAAAGCCACAATTTATGTTTACAACAAAATATTAACTTTAAACAAATTCATACTTGTGCTATCTGTGAGCTGCTGGTAAAAAACTCCAACAATGTAAACATATACATTGAGCTCTCTCTTAAAATATATCCTACTTCTGATTCCACTAACACAGTCATTTCTCCATCTGATCGACACAAATCCAAGAACACTTCCAATGTCATCAATCTGTCCTCTAAAACACTAACTGAAGCTCAACACAAACTTCTTAGTAAAGGTCTTAATTTGCACAAGAATTTGCATGCAAATTAAGACTTCAAGAATTTTTTCATAACCAAACCACTGAAATAAAAAATAATTTCTCACATTTTAAAGAAAAAATCCTTCTGGTCACCCCCAGCTAACAGGGAATCACATCTAGAGAGTTTTATTACTAAGCTTAGTCTACTTTCCTGTGATTTTTGTTACAAAAAAGGGAACCTTCATGAAGGTGCAATTCCAGTATCTTTCAAATATGTTCTAGATACATAAATACTGTTGTTGCTTTATAATTTGAATTACTAAGGCACAGTATCTAAGTTTTTTAACTTAATGTTGGTTTCTGTTCAAAAAACATCACCTAATTATAAGTTCAGTTGAACCAACAAGGCTGGGATGCTTAGAGATATATATCAAACTTTCTTGCTCCCAAAGGGCCTACAGAACAAATGCAAATGACAGAAATTACAGTTCTGGTTAACCTAAGAAACATCCATTATTTTTGAAAATGTTATCATTTCAAACTGTAAAAAATGCATTAAACATATTTTCTACTAACACAGCTTTTGTTAATTGTACAATATTTTAGACGTATACTTGTTATTACCTCCAGGTGACCAGATGTTTGTATCAAAGGAATGACCATCAAATCTTGTTCTTTTGCTAATGTCAGAATTCTTTTAATCTCATCTTTACTGAAAGAAAATAAAAATAACAAATGGCATACAAATAATATTTTATTATTCAAGTGATACATTAAAAATAAATATGACTATATTAGCACTGACAAGCAAAAGTAAATGTTTAATAACTTAAGCATTTTACAATTAATACATGTATTAATTTGAATTTTAAGACCTCATTGATTTTATCTCTTTCAGCATTTCTTCTTGTCTGAATAACTGAAACAGAAGGTTTATAAAATTTCATAACATAACTAACACCTAGTTTACCTGTAGGCTTCTGGTTTGGCTAAAACTTCAAGGTCTCCGTGGTATGGAAACATATCTTCATACTCGATCAAAAGACCTGTTGCTCCCAAAACACGAAGAAGTGGAAACAGCTACATAATAACAAGCAAAAAAAAATTTACTTTCTTAGCCACATATTTTATTCAAATAAAATTTACAAATTTATGTTATTCCAAGACTCCCAGTAGAGGAAACACACATATCTTAACAAAAACTAAGAGATTCATGAAACTATACAAAAGCATAAGTCCAGCAATTTGTTGAGTTTAAATAATAAAGAGACAAAACTTGGTGGAAAGCACAAATAAAAACAAACACACTTTAATAAGAATGGACAATTTATGATAATATAAAAATGGTTGTGACTGATTTTAGTGGCAATAGATATAGGATGAATAAATAGACTAACTGTAACTAGATAAAAAGGAACCACTGAATTTGTTAGAAAAATTAAAGTACAAAGGGTTAAGTATGCTATATTAAAACAATTCTGTAGCCTCACCACATCATTACAGTCCATGTTGCCACATCTGTTCATGCTCTGTCTGATGATTGTGCATTTTGACAATTTCTCTGCAAATTAATTTCTATTGTAAATGACTATAATGTCTAAAGTACACCAACCCCTGCATGGTTTCCATAACCCACCTAGTGTGTGAGAATAGCGGATTCTCATTATCTTTTTCAACAGTACAATTACAAAGAAAACCAAAGGTAGGGTGTCTGAAGTCTTAATCACTGTGTGTTTGTATGGAATAGCATTAATACTCATTTCATTCTCTAATTGCTTAAAGTACATGATGGTTTATTGGGAGGTATAAATGAAAGACTTACTATGTTTTATCCACACCCTGTGCCCTCATGTCCAAAAAGGAGATCTTTCTGGATTATGTTCCTTAATGTTGCCTGGGGCACGTAAAATATTTTGTCTACCAGGAATGGAGTAAGAATTGTTACAGGTCTCTTTCTGGATAGTCCTGGTTTCCCAAATTGATCCACATTCCCTTGTTTTCCAATGCCATTAAATAAAGGAAATTATAAATCCCCAATTTAAAACACCTTTGTGATCTTAATGTATGAATATTCTGTGTTGAAAAGGGCTATTACATACCCTTTACAATGTTTAGTGGCATCATACGACCTATTAAATGCCAAACTATGTCAAATTGTAGTTCTGATACATGCCATTCCATTGCAGCTTTATACTGACTATGGTTGCTATTTAACTTGCTGATCTGTATATTCAGAATAATTGTAATTTAATATACTCAACCTAGCATCTTAGCAGGAAAATAAAACTGGATTTGAAATGCTGAATAAAAACAGATTCAACAAAGAAATATGTGGTCAGCAGTAATTTACAAATTACTATACAAAAAAAACAAAAAACACAGAATTTCACAAGTTAGTCTTGGCTCTTTGAAAGCTGGAACAGTACTCCTTTAAAGTGCCAAGACTGCTTTCATAGTCCACACATTCTCTATAGCTGATCAGTAACAGTCAACTATAGAAATCTGAAAATACTATTGCTCCATGTGCCAGTCTCAGAATAATCTCACACTCATGATAATCTTGGATGCAATACAACTATCCCATTAAACAGCAGACAGCATCCTTGATCAATCCACACTATAAAGAGCATGACTCTGAGCTAAATAAGCATACGACTTAAAACTAGATTTACCTCGTTCTGAGCTAGAATGTTCAATCACAGAAATTTACATTTATACATTTCTATACTATATAAAAACCATGAGAAAATAAGATATATCTGCATATCACACATTTACATCATGGAGACAGTTGTCTAAATTATTCCTCAGCTGGGCCAAGAGAAAAATGCCAGTAAACACAACACAATCTACAAATATATAGAGTAATACCCTTTAGTGATTTTCAACAAACTGCGTAAATTGAAAAAAATGTTACTGAAAGTCACTTACCCGTTCATAATAGTCGACCTTAGGAGGAGCACCTTTCAAATCTAGATGTACTAAGCTATAAGTAAACACACAAAGACTTAATATCAAATACAAATGTTAAAAGACATTTTTGTGAGAGATACTAACATTTTTTTAAAGTAGTAAAAAAATATAATGATATCATTAGAGCACTATGTAAAAAATTCTGATTTTGATATTCAAAAGCGAGCAGATAAAAGTTTTAGTTTTATAGCTTTGCAGGGTGATGCAAAAGTCATGCCCCATAGGAATTGTGAATAAAAATAAACCAAAATCAATTACTTGTTTTGGTTTACTACAGTGTAAGTGTTTGAATTGCTGGCCATGAAATTTAAACCACTTAGAGTCAAAGTTTAAGGTCAGTAATTCTAACATTTACTTTAATAAACAGAAAGTAAGTACTTTTTGTTACAGTTATTCACAATCCCTTTAGGGCACACCTTTTGCTCCAAATATGTACATTATATTCCATGATAAAAGTAAACTTTCTGCATGTTTAAATTACAATGGCTACCCCAACCTAGAGTACTTTCAATTAAAATAAAACTGCTCATTAAAGAAAAATCTCCAGCATCCACTAAAACTTTAAATAATCATCTTATACTTTCATTAGGATTTATACTATAAAATAATATTTTTGAATTTTGTTCTTAATAGTTTTTATCATACTAAATGAGTAATGCCATTTACATGAATACTATAATCAACAATGAAAATTATAAGTTACAAGAAACAGCAATAAGCTGAAAAAAGTATCTTCAAAGTTCTAAACTTATTAAATTGAATATTAGTTATTTATCACTTAAAAAGAGCTTAATTACAATATATTTCTAAGGCAACCAAAATAACTTATTTAACTTTTGCTTTGAACTCCCCAATATTATTTTTCTTTATTTTTAATGAAGCAATGTTATTAAAGACTCTCTTAATCAATATAATCCAAAACAGTAACAACCCAAATTTCATTCATCATCTCTCAGCCATATGCTTCTCAAGATGTTACAAAAATTAAACACCTGACATGATCTTTACATTTGTGCTTTTAAATTTTTGAAATGGATGAGATATTTGGTCAACTCATGTTACAGATGACTAAACCTGACAAAGTGAATGAGAAAAATTCATTCTTTTAAAATAGTTTACATCTATATTATTTTTTCCACTGATGAGCCTTACACATATCTGGCAAATTTCTAACAGAAATATTTACAAACACAATATAATTTTTGTTAAACTTATTATTTTAAAAATACCTAATAGCCAGTTTCATCTACCCATCAACATCTTACCTTGCAAGATCACTGGAACTTTTAGCAACAATATCCATTTCCAAGTTTTATAGCCTGCTCTTCTGTTATGATAAACAGAATTAGATAGCAAAGAGTGACTACAAAAAAAAAAACACATAAAAGAATGTTTTAACATTCACAAATATATGTACAGGATACACAATAATACGTATATGCAAAAAACCATGAACCAGCTGAAGACTTGAAAATCTATTTCCTTACACTAGCTAGCTCAGTCACAACTAGAATTGAGAGATTAAGATTACCTATGATTAATCAAAATTATAATTAAATCTGTTAACGTCACAAAAATAATCAACTAATCAAATTTAGTGTTTCTGATTATTAAAACTATACAAGTAATCAAAATATTGCCATTATAGTTTCTCAAGTTAGTTTATATTAATCAATCAGTATCAGAACTTACAAAAACAAGTGTTGAATCAGCATTTTGCCAGTTCTAAATACTACATTATTGGCTGACTTTGCAATGAAATGTTGCTGTATACATAATAATGACTAATTTTAAACCCATGATAATATTATTCTCTATCTCTAACAAATGAAGTGGCACATGCTGTTAAGTTTATTGGCCTTTTGTACTGTGAAGACACAAATAAAGTATCTGTGTGCTTGATTGTCTAGATGTAGTTCTGTGCCCTCACTACGTGCCTGATCACCTTAGCATAGCTGTGTACATATACAGATTCATAAATTTGATCCCCAAAACTAAGCATACTAACTTATGTTAAACTGTACCAAAAACTAATCTCATAAGTCACTGTTATGCATTTTCTAATTTAACTCAGTATCACAAAGTAATGTTTATTTTCATGAATAAAATTTATACGTTTTAGTAGTTCTCTGAAAATTTGTAAGGCGATACTTTTAGTATGGTAATAACTCCTTAAACCACAGCAAACACTATCAGCGTGTGGCCAAAAATCCGGATTTAACCATCAGATGGTAACAGCATCCAATAACATTTGTCTCTTTGGCAGAAAACTAATCCAAACCATGTTATTATCCACCATTTATAAATATACCATAAGTACCATGAAGCATTGTTGTTTGTTTTGAAACAGATTTCAGATCAATGGCAGAATGTGCAAAATATTATGGGTTTAAAAAGAGTTAATTGTATCTTAAGCTTGTTACAGGTTCTGTAATACATTATAGGTAGGATGGCTCAAAAAAATTGTACCCATCCTTTAAATTATGCAACTTCTGTATATCAGTTCTAATAGTTTTATTTCTATTTAAGATAATACTGGAGGATGTCTAAAAATAATTTCAAAACCATTGACAAATTAAAGCAACAGATCAAAAATACTTTCCATTGAATCAGAGTTAAAAATTGTGTAACAGCATATCAGCCACTATGTTGTAGATGTCATAA
>NW_013665803.1:209881-219546 GCF_000517525.1 Limulus polyphemus | reverse complement strand
GGAAAATTAATTAACACACGGAGACGTAACAATACTTTCCATTGAATCAGAGTTAAAAATTGTGTAACAGCATATCAGCCACTATGTTGTAGATGTCATAATTGTCTGAATGCTGGTGACGCCTAGTTTGAGCATCTCAAATGATGCAGCAGTGTATGTACACTGCTGGTAAGAAATATTAATACAGATGTTTTTGCTGGCTTGTAGGCTCATTTACTATAGTCACATGAGCATTTGAAATGTTGGAACATTTTCTTGTACAAAAGTTTGAAATTGAAAAGTGACTTAGGCCAAAATTGTTATGCCTGACAATGTCTATCAGATAAAATGTTTTTATACAAATAAACAAAACAAGTTCAATAAAGGAAAATCAGTCCCATGAGAATAATTAATTAGTTGAATGCAATCAATTTATGAGATTGTTCATTAACTGATTAGTCAACTCCATTAATTGCCTAGCTTTAATTATAACACACACCTATTATGAAGTATATCTTTGATATGCAATGTCAGAAATCACAGTGGAGTCAAATTCTCCCTTTTCACAGTCAAAACTTTCTCTACTACCACATGAAAGCAAAAAACTTCACTTTGTAAATTTATATAATATTTAACTACTTTAAATAAAAATGTTAACACATTTCTTTTAAGAATTAAAATTCCTTTTTTTGTCTGTTTGCTGTGGTTGATCAACTGGATTTCAGTTTTCACTGCAAGATGCCTTTCATGTTACATTGTTTGCAAGCATAACGAAGCTTGTGAAATTTTAGCCTTTCGTTGGTTTCATTCTTAGTGCCCTACGTGTTTTAAGCATATGTTAACTTCTTACATACATGTTGACAGAGGTGGGAAAACAACTTGTTAATCAAAATAATGAATTACCTATGAGCATTAATTATGTCATTTGGTGTCAAGTAATTTATCAATTAGTTGAAATTATAATTCAATTGATTATGTCATGAAAATAATGAACCAATCAAAATTAGTGTTTTTGATTATTCCAACTATCCAAAATATTGCAATAATGATTTCTCATTATTACGTCTAGTGTTTCCGATTAGCACTATCCAAGTCTCATATGAGAATAATCTATTCACAAACCCAACAATTAATCAATCATTAAATTCCACTAATCATCCAGCCCTACAGGTAAAATAAATTTTTCTTTTTATACTGATTTACCACAAAATTAAGTTCTTCATATGAAGGAAATCCCTTGGCAGCAAATGAAATACTGTTTTCACTAGTGGTAGCTATGTTACAATGAATGCTGAAATCACATTCACCAGGTTGTGCCAAATATCGTTATTTCGTGTACACAACATAAACCACTATAAAAATAAGAAAAGGAACACAGGCCCATAAGTACAGCCACTGTCTACTAAATATAGTATTAAAATATTTTTTTATAAAAAAAAATAGCATTCTGAAAACTCTTTTCAATATTCAAACAATTTGATGCTAATATTTTTCCTAGAATGCATGTACCTGAGAGAACATAAAAGTTCCATGCTGGTGCAGTGTTATGCAAATTCTTCCAACTACTATGTAGTTATTTTGTATATTAAATGGTACTTTTCAAATTTTGTAAACAAATTATTCACATTTCTAATTCATATTTGATATTTTAATATTTCTTATTGCATGAGTGCCAAATCTGTGTAAAACATGGACAAGTACGAAACTTTATTGTGTGTTACAACTGTAAACATTTGTGCATGTGATTGACTTGTGGTTTGTGATTATTAATATTCAATAATTAAAAACAAAAATTTCACAGCTCCTTCGTTTCTTTGAATAATTATTTATCAAATAGTTAACCTTATTTTTGAGGTTCAAAAACAGGTAATGAAAACAACTGTTGTACTAAACAACTTAGATTTATTAACAAAATAACAGCCAAGCTGACAGACACCAATCAAAAAAGAATGATAAAACAGTAATTAGTTATGTGTAAAAACATTGTGAATTACAAAAGTGAAGTGTGTAATGCAAAATTTGATTCATTACAAATCAAACATAAAATACTTCCCTAAAGCTCATCATCAGATTAAACATGGTCCCTGTAATCAGATTTATATGAATTAGTACCACTGAAACTTGTAAATTTGAATACACTGTTGAAGTTTCAAATTAACACAGTTTCTTTCCTATAATTTTTTGTCTGTGGAAATTATATTGAATTTGTTTTGTTTGCCACTGGAGCCACAATTATTCCAACACCAATAGCAGTATTTTATAAATCACAGTTAGTTTTAATCTGATTCAAAAAATACTATTATCTATGCATTAAAATCTTTGCATAACGTAAGTATATATTAAAATAAACATACTTGTTAATTATACTCATCCAGCTGAAACAGATCTACATTGGCAAGTGGGCAACAGAGCTAAAATTAAAGCAGCATACAAATGTGTTCAAAATTAATTGTTTGGCAATGACAAAATGTAAAGCATTGATAGTGCTGAACAACATATAAATACATAATACTTAAGTCATTAATATCTACATAATGTTTATTCTGTCAAAACTACAAACTGTGAAACCAAGCAAACTCAAAAATTAATAATTATTACTAAGTAATAAGTGGGGAAGTATCTTTAGTAATAAAAAATCTTTGGTTCCAAAATGCATGAATGTTCAATTTACTTTTAAAATATAATTTTTCCCAAATTATTAGATATCAGTGAGTAAAAATTCCAAAATTACCTGCACCACAACCAAAAACTCAGAATAGAACATTTGTAAAAGCCTGTGGCATTTCTTTACAAGTTATATGAAATTACTTTACTTTATTCTAATATGTATTGTTATATATTATACATAAATGAAATGCAAAGTTCCTACATTTTTTGTGTATGATCCCTAGAAATGTAATATGCATGTACAATTACAATAATAAACACACTTGCAATGAGAAGTACATCATTCTGCCATTAAATTATATGGAAATGAAACTCTACTGGATGTTTAGAATAAATACATAAATTTCTGATGTCAAAATATGGACAATAATAGACAGTCTAGTTCTTCAAGACTACCCCTGGCAGTCTTCAAATACCCACCCTTGAGAAAAGTAAAAAACTTCAACCCATCTTTTATCTTTCAAGAAATCGTCAATTCCCTCCCCTTTTAAAGTGACTATCTCCAGTTGTAAGTTTACTCTTTATTGTTTTTAGTGTTAACATTTATTATTTGGGATTATTCAGAGAAACATTTTTAAAAAGATTCATCATTATTGGATGTAACCTAAGAAACTGATTGTAATTATAATATTTTACAACACACATAAAACAGATTTTCACATAAATAAACTAGATTGGAGCACACATCTCAATGAAAGTTTATTAAAATGTGTCTTACATATATATTGTAATCTTGTTTATGCATTTATTCCTATCAACAAGTTAAGTACTTTCTACTTGTGTTGTTTTACCTTGATTTCCAAAAAACAGTTTGATAACAAAGTGTTTGACAAAACATTAATTATTAAGACTGGATATTATGTTTTTGGTGAACAAGAAATCAAGTTAGATAATTAGAAACACAGATGTTGTAGATACACAAGCAACTTTGGATATAAAGAATATTACTGTTGTGATATTTCCACGATAATCTTTGCAATGGAGTAAAAAGATGTTCAATGCTTTTTTTTTGGGGGGGGGGGGTAACAGTGACCAGATGTGATATGCCCTGTAGCATATGCACCCACCAGCAAGTGCCATGTCCTCTCTTATACCACATTAATGCTTTTTTTTTAATATAGTTCCAGAAGCACCACATAATTTGCCTTTCTCTTTATCCCAAAATAATAGTTATTGTCCCCCCCTCAAAAACTATTGGAGTCAGGTTCTTACTCCACTGTTTTGGATACCTCTTAGTAATTTTTTACATAAATGGGAAATACTTTGAAATCTACCTTCTATAAATACTGCTACACTATGTTTAAAGCTCTGTCTCATCTCTACTATAAAAACCCTGGTTTCAATGACATAGGATTGTTTAATCTTCGAGCACCTTTGATTAGTAATTATTTCTTAGGAGATAATTATCTTTAAATCAAAATAACTGCCAGGAAAAACGAAACATGGGTTTACATATTGTAACCACATATATTTTTATTGTGAGAAAGAAAGCAAACTGTGTAGATTTGTAGAGAATTCAATAAATATATATTGCGCATAGTAAACAACAAAAAAAGAATAAGTGTATCAATACAGAAATCTTGCCTGTCCATAACAGTGATAAACACTCTTTCTGCACTTTATTCAAAATCATATAATAATTTTCAATTTACCTCTCAAACCCTTTTCTTTATCTAGCTTTATTGGATCAATGTTGAATGTCATAAAAATTAAAATGTCACTGCATTTGTAACTTGCACACTAGAAAGACTAACATAAACACTACAGAATAATACTAAGTAATAGTGAAATAAATAACACATCATCAGATTTAACCAGTACAACAATTTGGATTATTTGTTAACCCAAAATTTTGGATCTACCCTCTAGGCTTGCTTATAAGTTATATTAATCTTTTTTTTTTCTTTTTGATTTACTTACGCACTAATATTTTCTAAAAGTCAGGCCAAATGATTTGTAAAGTCAAAACAAGATATTTCAGTGAATTTCCAACAAATAAAATGTAAAATTATCAAAACAGGTGAAGTTCAACTTGAAGTATATAATTATAAATTATAATTAATTAGTAATACTAATAGTATTAGTACTAGTAGTATAATTTATAATATTATTTTGATCTGTTTTGATAGATTTCTAAATTCTATTTCGTGGCTTGGAAATTCCCTGAAATATTTTGTTTTTACAAATCATTTAGCCATGTCACATTTGTTGAAATATTTGTGTTCGGGTAAATGAAAAATAGATAATAAGAGCAGATATTGAGCTTGAATTTTGGGACAGAGACCAGTGTTAATGTTAGGCTATCACTATCATTAGCCTTAGGTCTGAACCAGCACTAGTCTACTCTAGTCTTCAGGTTTATGCCATTTAAGAAGGAAAACACTAAAAATATTATAAACTTAAAAATACTGTCACTATTTACCATCAGTTGTTTTATTATTTCGGAATATATAATTTGTAAATTCTGGTTAAAAGCTGTAAAAACAAAAGAGAGAAAACTTACTAATACTATACACACAGCTGAACTTGTTTATTGTTTTCCTGACTCGCGATCTGTATGGAAAGCAATATCGCCCAACATCAAAAGTTTGTTTTATAAACGATATAACAAAATTGGGTTGGGCTCTGAGCATTTTGCAATTAATGTCGAAAATTATTATACTGGAAAAGAAATCCTCTAATCATTACGGTTTTCGGTTACACTTTGTCTTCAGCAAAATAGAACAAGAGCTACTTTTTTGTATCAATATATTCTAAATTTGTTTCACTCGTGTTTCAAATGTTATTCCAAGCACAAATTTTTTCATGTTTTTCAAATCATTTTTTCTTATATTTTTGTTACTTGAATTTGGAGTTCCAAATGTCGTCTGCTGAGGAAGCAATTGTTCTGTTTGAAGGGAGTTAGCTAGCTTTATGTATATCTTTTGGGTTGCCGGATGATTGTTCTCTATTATCATATAAGGGTATTCCGGAACATGTAGGTGCGGATTTTGACAGCTTGTTGCCTCCTCTTTCCTATACCTCACAGTCGAGTTTCTTTTTCAGGGAAGTGCCAAGACCTTCTTCTCCCTTTGTCGACTTAATAATTTAGGTATGATGTATTTTGCCTTTGATTCTTCAGCTGCCCTTCTCAGTATCACGTCGACAGATTAGTATCTAGTGTTTCAACTCCGTTACTGGAAATTGGGTTTCAAGCAGGTCGTTTTCTCGACCATTTACATACAGGGGTTGGTATACCGTGACCTCACTTACGCTGGTAGTCCATGCTTTGGCATAGCACTATTCTGTGTTTTTCTCCTTAGACTCACAACATTTCTCCTCACTTGTCACTTTGGGAGTTTGGACCTCAATACTTCAGTTACTTTTTCACAACCTTCGTTTTACTGTTTTCTATCATGGCATACCTCTCCTCGTCTGCCCTTTCCTTGCTAATCTATAACAGCCACACCTGCCATGTCCATCTGTACCTCAATAGCTGCACCCGTGAAATCTTCCTTCTCAATGTACCTCTTCAACAGATTGGCATGGTACACCTCGGTTATCCCATCCACACTCACCTTATAGTTCATTCTGTTGACCACTTCCTCGACTTCGAGAGGTCCTTTTCACTGCCGGGTGAGTTTGTTGTTGGCTGTAAATAGCAGAAGTAATATATTTTGTCCGACCTCAAAATGTTGATCCTTGATCTTCTTGTTATATAAGCACTTCTTACTGCCTTTGATGTGTTTAGCTTCACCAGTAAAACTGCTTTGATAGGTCCGGTTCAATACTCCTTTCTGAGCCTCTGTTTTGTAAGATTTTTTTCCATTTTGTATTATCTTCGACTTTCTCCCTGGCATTGTCCCGAAGTTTCTGCAGAGAAGGGTTTTTCTTTGGGCTTTCTTCCATTCCCGTAGACCTACATTCGGGATGACACTTTTTGATACTCAAAAGGGCTTGATGTCTTGCTTTATATTCTTCCCTTCAGCTCTCTTAGTGACTGCAAATGCCACAGCATTCTTCTTTCTGTCTAGTTCCTCCAACTTACTTCTACCTGGTATGTTTCCAATCACCAAGTCGTATACTGTTGCCTTGTTATACATGGCTTCAAAGTCTACACATATGGAGTTTCCACCTTTATTTTTGCTAGGGGAAACTTTTTCACTGTCCCAACAATTATCGCACACAGGTACACCTTGCCTGTCATCTAGTTATCCGGTACTAGACTGGTTTTCACTGCTGCACTACTGCACTACTGCACTACTGCACCCAATGTCTCATAGGGCCTTCACTTTCTTGTCCCCAAGATAGTCTTCGCCTATTGGCATGTTGTGATTTGTTGGAATATCTTGATATTTAGAACATGCTCCGATCACTACTGGCACTGTTGATCCATTTGCTGACTTCAACTGACCATTAGTCATACACTGATCAATCATAGGAATGAGACTTCCTTCTTGTCGTGAATCTGACGTGTTTCCTTGATTCTGTTTCTTCTGGCAACAGCATCCATGGTGACAGTCACTTTTTTCTTGTTTTTTTCCAGCACTATCTTTGTAAGTAGCTCCAGCTGCTTTATGTTGAGATTTCTCCTGTTGCTTGTTGATGATGGACTTGCACTCCTTTGCAATGTGCCATTTTTTATAACAAACATAGCATTTTATAACAAACCACTGGTTTCGACTTTAAGTGGATATTCTTGGACTTGCCCATTATACTCCCTCCATGGGCTTCCATATACTGTTCATCCAACTCGATCATCCCCTCTACTTCTTTTAGTGCTCTCTCCTTTAGGAACAGTGACATGTCAGTTGAGTACATGATCATGAAATGTTCATGTATTAATAAATGTTCCAGTCCCTCAAAACTATTTTCACATTTTGCCATATCAGTCCATCTTGTGAAGTATCACCGTAGGTGTACTACAAACTGAAATACAGTTTCTCCAGTGTCAGATTTGACTTTTCTGAACTTCTGATGAAAACCTTCTTCTGTAAGTTCATATAGTTTCAACAAGGCCACTTTTAATTTGTCATAGTCCGTGACATTTTATGACGTCATGCCTGCATATACTTGTAGGTCTTTTCTTGCAAAAAGTGGGCTTAGACAGACTGCCTGATCACCTTTGTCCCAGTTCTGACTTTGGATGAATCTTTCATATCTCTCCAGGAAAACGTTTTTGTCGGCTTTCTGTTCATCATAATTTGGCAGCTTGGGTTGGGTGGCCCTGACCTCATTGCCATTCATGGGTCTTTCTTCTGTCTGTTGGGTGAGCTTGTACAATTCGTACAGAGTTACGTAACGAAATTTGTCACAATTAATGCTTTTCAAACAATCAACTTCAACACTCTTGTCGTGAAAACTAAACAATCATTAAATATTAAGGTACAAAATAAATTAAATAATAATGCTTACACTAAAAAGTGTTATTCATGATGTTAAAAAACACGCAGGTTCAAGAAGTCTTGATATAAATGAATAAAAACCCTATAACCCGAGCGATTTCGAAATATGGACCTTTCTTCTTTAGTTTACCCCTGAAAAAGAAAGGTCTACCTTTCGATTGTGCTTGGGTTGTAGGGTTTTTATACACCCTAGCCACTTTACACCTGGAATCACTAGATTTTACAGGTGTGTAGTTGGATACCTTTCTCCTACTATGGAATAGATGATACATTCCAAATGCGTCCTGGTGATGGGCTGGAGATGCACGCCCACTTTGCTCTCCACCTTCCTACCATTCTCTAGATGTCGATTCCTGGCAGATATGGTGATGGTTGGGTTGGATGTCTATACATGATGAAACTGGTGAGGTCTCTCCATTGTTCCTATCTTTATTGTAACATAATTTCAAGTAGATGAAGATATATCTAGTTCAGAAATGGTGCAATCTCCCATGGGGTATTGCCTTCTGTTTATTTGCTCACTCTATGGTCTTTCTTTAGTTGCTTTCGAAAGGTGGATCATCTTCTCACTGGGCCCTCCACCAACTCAGTGTTGGATTCTAGGTATTTGTGAGAGGAGGTAAGATATTGTATTGGAAGTTAACATTTTCCTAAATTGAAAATGTATTTTTGATAGATACTTATCTTCCCTCACATTTCCCACCCGAAATCCCCACTTCTGATGCAGGTTTTTTATGTTCTGCCCAATCTCGAAGTGATTATGAGCTGCATGGAAAAGAGGACACTATTGATGATATGAGTTGTGTCACACTCCCTTTGGTGGATGGTTACTGCATAATCATTTGGATGATAGCCTACAAATGTCTTACGTAAATACACGTGAGGATAGGTAGGAGTATCAAGGCTAGTAACAAATGAATTGTTGCACATATAGAGGGCAGTATAAGTCGAGAAAAGCTATTTGTGACAGGAGATATGTATGTTCATCCAAGATTCACAACTTGTTTGGTGAGGTTATTAGTTAGACATGGTTCAAAGGGCAATAAAACAATACTGTTATGAACACTTGTTACTTTGTGGTTACGAACTCGGTCGCACAGACAGAGCCTGTAGTGAGAGGGTTCATTGACTCCATCCTGCACTACTATGTCTCATTCCTGCCTGGCTCATACACGACATTTTAAGAAAAAACTTTCTAAGTATTCAATTATTCAGCTTAGATTATTTCCGAATTTTTTTTTTACTTTTTAATGTAAATAAAATATGATGAGTAGGCTTAAGGTAATGTAGAGGAAAAATACAACAAAATTTGCAATATGTAATGTGGCACTTTGAATATTGTTCAAACACTGTTTCCACATTAATGACACAAATAAATATCTTGCTACGTTGTCATTTTATTGAGTTATTTTCTCCATTTTTTACAGTCCTTATTGAAAACTGAAGATAGTTGTTCTGTCGGCTTGTTTTAGAGGTATTATTATGTAATGTAGACATACTGTTTATGAAGTGACATCCAAATAAGTTTGGTCATTAAAACTACATATAGCTGATAATGCTTGGAGACGGCTTGAATGGGTAATGAAGAAAAACTTTCATATAAGTTTAACATAACAGCAAATGTACAACGTTATC
>NW_013665803.1:183386-209670 GCF_000517525.1 Limulus polyphemus | reverse complement strand
TTGCTGTTATGTTAAACTTATATTAAAGTTTTTCTTCATTACCAATTCAAGCTGTCTCCAAGCATTATTAGTCTCAAAGTGGGTTCCTCGTCATCGAATTTGAATCCATATAGCTAAAGCTTAATAATTACGATAACTTTAAGCATCACTTACAATTCCTATTTGTATGATTTGTGTGTATGAAATTTAAACCATGTAACTTTTTAGTTGAAGGAACTTAGCTGAAGAGTGAACTTCCTTCAATCTGCAATACAGTTGCATAATCATTCACCCTGAAATATTTGACTAATGAAACAATTACAGCATATAGCTATTCGAAAAACAGGTTTTTATATTGTTTAGATTATCTTAAGAGATGCTTTTGCAGCTTCTAGCATTATTGTAAGCTTCTTCTGATTTTGCAATTGTTTATTTCTTTTTTTATTTTATTCGTTTTAGTACTAGCACATTTAATTAATATTGATGTGTTTTGGAATATATAGAGATATATATAGATTATTTAAACGTGTTTAGTATTGAAAAGATTTGTGGATATTATTTGTTGTAAAAGTCAGTTGTTGTTATTTTAGGACAAAGCTACACAAAGGGCCAACAATGCTCTGTCCAATGCGGAGGGTCGAACCCCGAATTTTAGCGTTGTAAATCCGTGAACTTACCACTGAACTACCATGGTACACTAAACGCCAGAATTGAGTCGCCATTCATCAGTGGCACAGCAGTATGTTTGCAGACTTACAACAGTGGAAACTGGGTTTCTAGTCCCGTGATGGGGACAACAGAGATAGCACATTGTGTAGCATTGTGATTAACTATAAACAAACAAATAGAATCGAGTTTAGTCAAACTTAATTATATTTCTACAATTTCGTTTTCTTAGTGTATTTATATGCTTATGCTTATATCTAATTTGTAGTCTTTCTTTCAAATCACTTGTAGCATTTTTTTCGATTTGAAATCATCAATCAAAATAACCACACGAAATAAACTGTTTTAGATCGAAATAAAGAAATATTGAGTGAAAAGATATGCAAGATAAACTAAACAGAATTTAACTCTATAAACTAACTATCGCTTTTATTCATAGAAAAAATATAAAAGTAGCCATTTACCCCTATGTGTACTCTTTACGTAATGCTTGATCATTATTCCCCCGAAGCATTTTCAAAATAAGTTTGCGAAAAGCTGTTTAGGCTTATAAAATAAAATAAATATCATTATAGCTATAAAAATGCTTAATATAATTTTTGCCCTCCCCTCTGCGATAAATCAAAGGGCTTATAATGCTAAAAATCAAGTTTCAATACCTGCTGTGGGCACAGCACAGATATTCCAAAGTACAGCTTTGTGTTTACTAACAAACAATTTTTATAAGTACATATTTTAATATAGAAATACAGTCACTGTGCTGCCGTCTACACTGTGAAATAATATATTGAAATCTCGCACGCAAGTAAACAGTAAGCATGTGTTAACTTGTCAGGAACGGTTTATAACTTAAGTGATTTGGCTAGTTGCGATGGTTTTTCGTAGCATGCTGTTTACACACATAAAAATTGTTAATATATATTAGTTTTTCCAGGAAATTACTTCACTTGAATTGTAATGACTCGTTTAAATGTGAAATTTAAGACGCATGATAGAATATATTTATCCAAAGTACCAGGAATTCGGTCGTGGAGTATTCTTGTTGGTAAGTGCATATTCTACCGGTATGTGCATTTATATAAAATTTTATTTTTAAACTTTAATAAATGAAATTGAACTCAAAACGTAATTGTTTTCACCCATGTTTTAAATGAGAAGGTTCTAATTTTGTAATTGTCTTCAGCCATGTTTTAAATGAGAAGGTTTTAATTTTGTATCATTCTTACAACGGTAAGAAAACTTATACTTTATAGTTAGGCTTAAACTTAAAGTTAAAACTTAAAAAAGTTAAAGAGTTAACCACCGTAATTTCCAGTGCCTTATCCCTTATCTAAAGTGTCCGGCTGCTAAATAATTATAATTTTATACAAATTTGTATTTTTTAATTGAAGTTTTGAAGTGTAAAAACATGAAACTCTGCCAAAATTTATTAAAAATCCAATCTCAGCTGTTTTACTGTGAAAACAGACCCGAAGATTTGAACTTGTTTTATCTATCTGGAGCATAAAACTAAGACTCGTGTAGAACTTTTACTAAATAGGACAATCAAGGACACGGTTCAAATGTTCAAAACTTTTAAGGGCTAATATTATATTATATTAAGTATCAATTAATTTTATGGGTGTGAAGGATTTTACTTAGGTTGGCTTGTTACTTTGTTGAGTGATTTTGACATATGAAATGACTTTTTGTGACTTAGTCTTTGCTATATTCTTATGAATTTAATAGAAATTGGTTTAATAGTAGAAAGCAAAAAAGTGGTGATGAATGGGATTTTTTTTATTGTAAGCAGTGGTTCACACTAGTCTGTTTTGGGATGAGTTTTTAGGCATATTTATTACAAGTCAAAAGAGGTGATTCCCTCTCTATACAAATCATTTGTTTAGTTATTAGGCCTAACTAAGAATAGTATGTACAGTTGGTCTCTTTATCAAAGAAAAAGTATTGACTTGCTAGAAAGGGTTCAGAAGAGAGTTATTAGGATTATTGAAGGAATGGAAGAATTATCTTCCAGAAATAGGTTAAGATCTTTTATTTTGTCTTGAGAAAAGAAAGGTCAAACTGTTTTGTATGTTGTGTGCAGCTCCTGTAGAAGTCATAAGATGAAGTATGTCCCAATTAATTGATAATACATATTCACTTTTAACCTCAAAATTGGCTTTCTGACAATAAGGAACTAAAATTTAAATTCTTCTTATCTGAACATGTAGGAAAAATATTAAACCTAGTTATGCAATGATAATTTTCCCCAAACATTCCCAACTTCAATTTTTGCAATTGTATTCTCACTCGTGGTTGACAATAAATATAAACTGGTATCCTCTCTGTGGTTCTGATTAGTTGGTATTGAAAACCATACCTTAACTACTTCAAAAAATTTCTACTTTGGTATTTGATTCCATACAATCCCAATTAATGTATAAAATTAAATTATCCCATAATGATATCAGTGATATGTTGGTAGCAACCCTGATCTCAATATACAATTTCTCATGAACCCGTTTTTATCTGATCAGGTGGCCTATAATAACTGCCAATTGAAAACTTTGTACATTTGAAACCACAAATCCCCGACTATCATTTTTTGTCTTCAGTCCATCATTTAAAAAAATAGCCACTTCACGCCCTCAACTTAAAAAGTCTATCACTATTAAAGAACTTATTACCTGGAATATCAAAATAATTCATGTTATAATTACTTAGTAAATCCTATTATATTATAGTATTACATTTTAACTAGAGCCTTGAATTCTTCTGTTTTATTCTTAATATTCTTAACATTAGAATAATAGTAACTAAGTTTAGTCTTGATCCTACTATCCTTATTCTCAATTATGACAGACTTATCTTTATTATTTAACTTGTTATGCTTTGTGCTAAAATCTGTGTTGTCCTAGCTATTCTATCAGTTTGTTTATTCCCAATTTCCCAAACTCACTCCCCACTTTAGTTTAAAATATTGAAGCATCTGTGTAATTGTATTTGTTTGAATGAAAAGATCAGTTTGGTGTATTGTCTAGGATGTGCATACAGAAAGAAGGTTCTTGAAACTAAATAGAAGTTTGTTTTAGTTGTGTGTGTTGTTCCAGTACTGATTCTTGGATCTATGGAGCATGATGTCATATGTGTTGTTGGTTGTTCCCTGTGAAAATATTATGCCATATTCATCATTTAGTGTTAAGTAACTAGTATTATGTGATGTTAAATTTGCAGCTAAAGGAAATTGTACTTGTACACATTGATGACATAAGTTACCAGTGAAGAACATGCAAGTTTTTTTCCAGTTTAATAATGTTCTTTCGCAGTGTTAACTGTCACTAACATAAACTGTAAACTACTTAAAAATTAAGAGTGATCAAGAAAGGTGAACTGGTTTAAGTTAGTGAAAGAAGTGGACAGTATGTTAGGAAAAATGTTGAGACAAGTGAACTGTTTTATATTAATGAATACTACAAGAACAATGTCAGTAAATTGAATGAACTTCAAAGACTAGTGAAAATAATTTAAATGAACAATGTCTTGATTATGGGTAGCGCAAAGATTATACTCTAGGAAAGGAGCATTTATTAACACAATAATATTAGTCACATAATTGCAATCAATTTACATCATATTTCTTGATTATTATAGCAGGTTTCATAATGACACAAAATAACAAGTCATTGCATTTTTTTTAAATTAGTGGACAAGAATCGGTACAAATAAGTGCTTGAGTCATGTAAACTTTTATTATTTGAGAGAGCATGCTTCTCATTATGTGAGTGTGTGTGTCCGAGAAGAATTCTGTGGATTTAAAAAGGTTAAGAACCACTGATGTGTTAGGATAATTGTTAGAAATTAAATTACTAACAGCATGAAATAATGTTGTATTTGTTGCTAATATTGTATTATATTCTAACAAATTTTAGCACCACAATATGATTAATAGTACTTGCATTGAAATTGATGTTAAGGAGGAATTAGAGCTGGATGATTAACTCAACTGATGTTAGATATGGGATATTTGTATATGGTATTCATATTTTAATGCATTTAAATATAGCTTTGAGAGTATTTTTACTTGTATTTGAATACTTGGATAGGGAAAATTAAAGTATTCAAATTTAACGGTACAGTATTCATATTCACTGAATGATTTAGTGAATACTTAATATTGCAAAAGTAAATGTCAACTTTTGTACTCATCAAATTTCTAGACTGTCATTATTACATTTGCAGAAATGGGGCTGTCAAAACAGAAACACTGCATTATGCATTTTAATTATTATATTTTCTATTAATTCAAGTTTGTTCAGCTTTGGGCTAGCATGGTTCAGTGATTAGGGTGATTGCCTTGTGACTTGAGAGTCATAGGTTCTATTCCCATCAACACCTAATGCTTGACCTTTCAGCCATGGGGGTGTTATATTTGTTTCTTTGTTTTCGATATGGTACATTACCTCTTCTCACATAAATAGCTATTCTCATTCAGTGCTGCCCTCTATATGCAAAAACAAATTTTTTATGCATGGCACAAGCCTTTTATCTCTCCTCCATTGGAATTGACTGATTTCAATGCTTCTCTCATGCAAATCATCATGTGTCAACTCCCCACCAATAAGAATGTGACACACTCATGATACATGTGACTCCCTCTATTCAATTATACCGAACTATCACTTCTCGTTTGACAGTACTCTTGTTCAGACATTTTTTCTTTTGGGGCTCTCCATGTGTATCGCTTTCATGATTTTAATAGTTTAACTTCTGAAGTGGGATTTCTTCATTATTATTTCTTTTTACATTGAAGAAATCTTTTACTTTAACTTAATTTCCCCATCTTGAATTATGTATTTCTTCAATGAATTCTGATGTTCATGTTCCCACTTTGGTTGTCATCCTTTTAACACTATCTCATAGGCTGCAGGTGGGGAAGACCCGTCATAAGATTTCTCTGCTATTATCCACCATGAGAGTGACCATTCAATGGGTCAACCTCCTTCTCTTAAACTCACCCCAATAATGTTCCTGAACAAGCTGAACATGTTTGGACCAATGAAGATTTGATAGCCTTTTTACACCACCTGGATTTTGCCCTGTCTTTCACTACCCCTCTTGCACCCTTCTTCTATGATTCCTTATTACCTCCACATTGGCTTGTATATTGTCTTTGGTTCTTGCTTTACACATGTGGTTTCTCTGTTGTTGGAACCTTCTGGGTCGCAATGCGACCTTGTCCTGAGTTCTTTTGCCACCTCTTTCTTTTAGGGACTTATGTATGGCCCTTTTCTTTGGCAGTATGTTTTTTGTCATATATCTGAGAGTTTGGAATCAGATGTGTAGTCTGTGCATCAACACACTACCTTTTCCTCTTTGTTGCACATTTGTTGCAGTCGGAGCCACGACAAGGCCCTATTCCTGTTTCCTGTCCTAGTCCTTATGTACCCTTCCCTGTTTCTCCTTCCATTGGTTTCTCATTTTATCATTTTATTCAACGTAAATGAGCATGATGCCAACAGTACCGGGGACTAACTAGTGTGTTCCGGTCTGGTATGAGCTTGACCATATGATTATGTTACCTTTTGGGGATCTTTCACTACAGATCCATGGGTTCTTTGGGTTTTATCAGAGGGACTTGTCCTACTATTTCTTTATACTCCTTCTTTGTCACAGGTACTCTTTTCTTTCCCCATGACTCGGTATACTGCCACCAGACAGCATCTGTCTGAGGTGGTACAAGATCTTCTGTTTCAATAGGCCATTGCACCTGTTCATCCTTTTTCTCCAGGCTTTTATTCCAGGGTGTTTGTTGTCCTCATGAAAAATCGGAGACTAGTTGCCTGTAAGAGGTTTGTCCTGCTTCAAACTATTTATCACTCTGCCCCAATTTACCTTGGAGTCATTTCTCACCATTAGATGAGCTTTTTCTCCAGATTTATTGTTGACCAAGATGAACATCCCAAAAGTTTATTTGCATATCCTGATATCTCATCATTTGCGACTCTCTCTTTGGTTTGTTCTCCATGGGATGGCTTATCTGTTTCTTGCATTGCCCTTCGGACTTGCTTCAGCCGTGTATGTTTTGTTGGGTGTTCAGAGCATTCGTTCATCACTTACATACTCTCAGGTTGCACGTTCCACTTTCTTTAGATGACTGTCTACTGTTAGCTCATTCTGAACAGGAGTCTGTCTGTACCCTCATCAGCTGCTCATAGAGCTGGCTATAGGGGTCTGGTTCATCAAGTTGGAGAAGTACTTACTATGATCTATCCAATATCTTGTCCATTTGAGTGTTTTTCTTTTTCCAAACTCATCTCAGTCAGGCACACCCTTCTCCTCCTTGACTTTGTTAGATGGGGCTTTCAGTTCTGTTATGGCTTGCGAGGTTCTATTGCTTTTGGGGATGTAATTTTCCATTGCATCACTTATCCACTTAAGTCAGTCTCATATGTGAGCTCTTCACAACCAGTGGAATCTCGCAAGGGAATCTCATCCTAACTTTGATGATAGTCTGCATTGGTGGTTAGACATGACTCACATGTTGGCAGGTGTCACACTTCCTCCTCCTCATCCAGATTTACACATTTTATGGATGCATCCCTTTGAAGTTGGGGTCATTTTCAATCATCAGGAAGCTTCGGGTTTTGCTCTGTGGCCAAGAGGTCTTATCATATCAATGTCCTGTCACTTCTTTTTGTAAGTCGTGTTTTGGTTCATTTTCACCATGTGGCCAGGAATTGTCTGGTAATGATCCATTCGTCCTTTTCTCCAGTAGTTGTTTATCTCAATCACCAGGGTGGCACACCTTCTCGATCCTTCTGTCTTCATATGTTAGATCTTCCTTTTGGGCCCACACACTCAGTATACATATCATTGCATGTAATGTTCTGGGTGCTTTTACCCTTGTCGTTGATTGAATTCCCATCCAGACAAAATCTATCTGCCATATTGGTCTCTCAATCCTTTTCTTTTCCAGTGGGTTACATCTCACAGTGAAGCTTTTGCTATGTCCCTTAACGACAAATTTCCTTAGTTTTGGTCTCTGGTCCCTCGTCTTCTTGCTCTGGCTATCGATGTTTTCAGCTAGGATTGGACCAACACATTTGCTAGTTCTGGGAAGAATATATATAACATAATGAAATTTACTAAAAGGTTCAAAAATGTTTTTGTTCATGGCACCATTAACGTAAACCATGATTTCTTTATCAGTTCATGCATGTGATATTCTTCATGCTGCACTGTACAATTCTAGTGACTAAATGATAAAAGCCATAACGCTTGTGAATGAATATATATATATATATGTAAAGCTCAGACAAAATCTGACACCATTCATGACAAAACTGATATGTCACTGGCATAATATTAATCGTGTTCACTGTTAAATAAAAAAAATCATAAAACATATATTTTACTTTTGTGTGTGTGTGTGTTTTGTGGGATAAGGAGGGGGCAAGTAGATTTTTATGAAAGACAAGTAGATTCATCTATCATTTTATCACTATGACAAGAATTTTCTTTCAAAAATTCCATACCTGTAATTAGAGTAGTACTTGAATGTCAACCAAATGTTTTTCTGTAGCCTTATCTTTTAATTACTGTGTGTCCTTGTACTTACATTCGCATCCTCTCACACAGCAACTCTTATGGTAACAATGTACAATTCCTGTCTTACCACCTGCTATTTTCTCCTTCTAATAGCAAGTCTTTCCCAAAGCTATCTCCAACTTATCCTCAAGTAAACAGTGTTGCATAGTAATGTGTCATTCTGAAATTCTTTAAAGTCACAATCAAGCCCACAATTATCAAACGTAACCCATTTCTTGCATTTGTTGCACCCAATAAATCCCATCCCTGAGTTACTTCTAACCATGTTGAAGTTGACTAGTCTGTCTTTATTCTCTGCTTCCAATCTACACACCCAATATTTTTTTAAACTAAAATCAAACCATTTCACTCTATAGATTAATCTAACAACTAATATTTATACTATTACTTACCAGTACACTCCCCCTGGTACACATAACTAATTGCAGATTTAGATAATTTACTAATGTATTAAATTATTTGCAGTTACCAGATATTAGAAACAATAGTTTCAGCTCTTAAGATAAATACATTATCCTTCTTAGCTAACATTTATGATCATTCTTTGTTTTAATCTAATATCCAATAAGTTTAGTAACATATAACTACATTAAAATAATCATAAGTTTTGTTTTATTTAAAGAAATAGTGGTGCAATAAAAAAAAAAAAAAATGCAGCCATAGTTACCTAGATGGTCTTTCAGATAAGCCAGGAAAAATAATCTATGACCTTTCTTTCTCCAGGAATATTATCATTAGGAATAGGTGCTGGATATTATGGTTCAGGTTAGTAACTTTTTGTAATTTTTACATAACATAGCTAGTCTAAAAATTAGGTCAAATGCTGTTATTGTTGTCATTTTACTACTGTAATTATTAAAAGCTAATAAAACATCCAAATGATTAGTGTAATATAGTGTACTCAGTTTAATTAATCTAATATATATCATGAACTTTTTAACAGTGTTTTGTGTTGTGTTGAAAGAACTTTTCACAATTACATGGTTTTTAATATTTTCTCAATGGATAAAAAACTTTTTTAAAAAGAATTAAATAATAACCATAAAATACACTTATTTTTGTCCTTTTACTTGCATATTTACAATGGTGTTCTTTCTTTTTGCAGTTAAATTTTTCTGGTTGCTCTACATGAATTATTGTTTTCAGTAAAAATATATTTACTGTATGCTTACAGAAATACACAAAAACACATACATATATATATATATTAGTTTTCCTTAAACTTAATGAGCTTTAAGATATTTGTGCACAGATTTTGATGTTTAATATTGAGCAAAAAACATTATAGTTTGGTCAATCCCATTATTTGTTGATAAGAGTAGCCCAAGAGTCGATGGTGGGTAGTGTTATCTAACTGCTTTCCCTCTAGTCTACCATTTCTAAATTAGGGATGGCTATCATAGATGGCTTTTGAGTAGCTTTGTATAAAATTTGACAAAACAAATAAAACCTCATTTCTCACTGGAACATCTAATATTTTATGCTGTTTCATTTTTTAGTGTTTTCTTATTTACAGTTTTCAAGTAGGTAAGCATTGTTTTATAATTTAACTCACAATGATACCAATACACTAAATATCACTGTTGTTAATAATACTTCATTACTTCAAATGGCATTGACAAAACAATATTATATTAATTTATAATAATTTCAATATTGTAAATATTGTTACTTGTATTCTTTATTGCTAATATTACAATTATATATATATATATATATTTTATTAGAAGTGTTAATTTCAGAAAATTATACAAGTTTAGTTTAATTGCTGAGAATCATGTTGTTTCCCTCTGTTTCAGATCATTTTCTTTTGAAGATTGGATATGTAATTGGCTGTTTGGTTATAGGACTGTCATTCTTAGAAGCTTGGGAGGTAATTTATTTTTGGATGTGTTCTACTTTTTGTGTAGAACAGTAATTTATATGTAATGTTCAAAGCACAGAATGAAATAAATAAAAAATATAGCTTGTGAATTATAAGCATTTTTTCAATAAGGTGCTATAATAGTCTGAAGAAAAGTGCTTTTCTGTTTTTTAACTTGTATGTACAGTGCTTACGTACCTTTGTGTAGTCTATGTTAAAGTTTGAATTTCTAATTGTGGAATTTCAGCTGAGGACCTAAACATATATAGTTTTACTCACATTAGGGTTGTTAGTTTTTGACTTCACTTTTATAAATTGTTTAGCCAGTCATGTAGCCTCTGTGTAAAAACATTCATGTTAAATTTAGAAATGTGATTTTGACAAAACCAAGGGAAGTGTGGTTCTTCAGAAGAGCAGCATATTTCACAAACTGCTGTGGCCATTTGTAAACCCTCCAAGAACTGTGCTGAGCATTGAAGACTTGCTGGATGTACGCATAGGCCAGGGACCAGCTAACTCTTCTCACATTGAGCTGGTTTTAAAATCGGGGATAACACTACCCCTTACTGATACTCCCACAACAGGGACTATGAGGTGAGTTCAGAAGTTTTAATAACAGTTTTCAAAATTTATACAAAGCAGACTGGAGGGTGGAAGCTGTAGCTGGAAATGACAACTATTAAAACTCCAAAAAATAAAATATCCTATTTGAATGCTAAACCTCACAAGTGCATTTACAAGAGTTCACAGCATCATAGACTACAAGTTCTGTCAGGTGGTATGAATTCATGATAAAGATGTTTTCTAAAGTGTTAGTTCCAATACGATACCTTACCTCTACACACACATTAGCTATCCTCAATTTTATGCTGCCCTCTATATGTGCAGTTTTTTTGCTCACCATTAGCATTGAGGTTCCCTCTTAAATTCACATGTCTCCAAGTGGTATTGCTGTGCTGTAACATGCAAATGAGTATATAACAACCCTCTTCCACCAATAGGAGTGTGACACACCCTCCCAGTGCAGTTGACTTTCTCTATTCTGATTGTTCAATAATCATTTGACACGTGTGTAGTGATGTTTTTTTTTTTTTTTGAAAGTATCTACACAAACATTAACTATTTTGTGGAAGCCTCTATTGTTGGATTTTTGCTTTACAAAATTTTCTACACCTGCAAATTTTGTGGCCTTTTATTTCCATATTATTATTTCATAGGTGTCAGTAACTACTACTTTGTCTGGTGTTAGACAATGGGACATTGTTCATGCTATTCTAACAACTACATTGGTGTTGGGTTTCTTTGTCTGCTGGGAGAAATGATGCACTTTGTGTGGCAGATGGTAAAGTCTTTCATGCAGCCTGGGTTTTATTTTGTAACTGATATACCTCTGCTTATGTTTATCATTCGTGACAGAAGGAATTTTGCCAGTTTTTCCCATCACTTCCTTTGCCTAATCTTATACCAATGCTGTCTTGAGTCTATCTAAGTTTTTTTCATAATTCTGGATTGTGTTTTTCAGGTATGTTTCTTTTCTTCTCTTTGTCATTTCTTCTCTGCTTCTTCCTTTTATATTGTTTACTTCCTATTCAAATACATATTCAATTACTTTTACTTTGGTACATGCATGCCTTGTCCTCCTTCCTTTGTTACCTCAGAGGACTAGGCAAAGTATTGCCTTTTACAAATTCCTACACTCTGGAGTCTTTTCTTTACTAAGACTTGGGAGCCAGATCCTATATCTTTTGTTCATCTTTCTTAAGCTTTCCCATCTTCTTCGTCTTACACTCAGTACCTTTTTCCATTGTTTTTCCTCCATTCATCTTCTTTCTGTGGTAATCCACCATTTCTTTGAGGGATTTTTGGCAGTTGCTTCTTCACTTATCTTTTCTACAGTGGCATATTTATCTTACTCGTCCTTGTCACTTCATGTTTGGTTTATCTGTTGCTAGAGTTTTTTTTTAGTGTGATGCTCTTGTTAGTAAGGTTTTTTGCCTTTCCTTTCTCTCGTATGTTTTCATCTGGCTCCTGTGTGGTTTTATTGGAGTACTTGTTTTTCTGGATTCATATTTTGAGCATGCATGCCAATATTATTCCTTATCCTCATTGGTTTACCATCTCTTCTTTGCCTCTTTCTGTCTCGTGCCCTCTTGTTTCATCTTCCCTCTTTGTCACCACTTCTTGTTCCTCTGTTTCCATCCATCCTCTCACTGTTTGTAGACTTCAGGGCAGTCCAGCTTGAACCTTTTGGGTTGTGTTCATTTTTGATGTCTACCATGGAATATGCACAATCACTGGATCCTTGCTTAAATACTTAATTAAATCATTAGCATAAAAGGTGTTCCTCTTATCTGGGTCTCCATCTGTTTCCAGGGGCATGTCTTGAATCTCATGTGAATTTGGATCAGTGATGCCACAGCATATGGCACGTACATCTTACAATCTTGTTATCTTGTGCCCTGAATCTTGTGAATTGTCTCTTGAGGCCTGTCAAGGTACTGCCTATGAAGTGGTTCCTTGATCCTCTGTTGTACAGGTGGCTATGCTCTCCTCTGGGCACTCCCTTTCCAGATGTTTTTGCCACTCATCTCACTGCAACACTTACTCTTTTCTGGTCCTCTTTTCCCCTTTCATCAACACCAGTTGTGGATGTGTTCAGTTGGGACTGGTCCAACCTTTTTTTCTATTTTCTTTCTTTGTCCATGGGAGACTTGTATGCCATTGCTGTTTCCCGTATTTTATTCCAATGCTCTTTTATTTTTCCTTTTCCTGCTTGTGCTTTTCTCCTTCAAATGTCTGTCATTAGTGAAAAAGACAGTGCATTCACTCATATTTCCCTTCCTTCCATTTCTCATTTTTATTATAATTCTGATCTGGATTTTTCACTCTGAATCTGTGTGATTCGATTTTGATTGATCTGCACTGCTCTTTTTGAATTTCACGCACCTGTTTTTTATTCTTTGGACTTCCTCATCTCCCCAAGATATTTCTCCTATTACCCTCACCTTTCTGACCTATGCTTCATTGAATTTAGATTCACCTCGATATACACCTGACCAGCTCTGACTGAGTAAGTTCTTTTTCTTTCTCTCTTACTGTTACAAGTGCTCTATTTTACATGTCAGGATTCCACTGAGTGGCATGCAGTGCTGGCAAGGGTATACTTAAGTTTAAATCTGCACCGTGCAGCCATTCAAGCCTGAAATGCTCACTGATGAGATTAGATGTTTCACAAGACCACTATAGGTTTCTTCATGGTATATTATTCATTAAACAAGGCCCAATTCTGACCATACTTACTCAAGGACTATCATGAGTAGGGCAGTGTTGGGATAGCTGACTATCCCTCCCATCCTAGTTGAATAAATCTAGACTAGCCTGCTTTTAATTATTGGATTTCATAGTCACCCACTGCGCAGTTTTAACCTGTTGTGTTCCTCTAAGCTACCCAATGCACTTTTAAACCCCTGTCTTCTAGTTGAGTATGAGAGTCTTTGCCTCTCACTAGTTCCTAGTTGCTGGACCAAGAGGCATCCTCCAGAGTGTGACCAATTCAACTCAGTAGAGAGTTGGTGTTGATGGTGTGAACCTTCTTCATACCACAGAACAGAAAATAAGTTCCTGATACCACCTGGAGATGATCCATCAAATACAGTTCATCTTCTAGCTGGCTTTCCTCCATTCTACTGCTGCCTGGATGACCTGGTGTTGGATCAGCACTGGACCAGCCAGCATAAGTTCTCACTCATGTGGTTGGTCAGGACCCTCCTTCTATGACAAGCCAGATGAAAAATTCCAAACACTGCCTGGTTTTGGACTGAAATTGACCCACCATGTTTGATTCCCCCCATCCTATTGTTTGTTGCCTAGATGCTGGGTTTTTGGGTGTCTGGTGTTAGATGTGTGAAGGGTCAGCACACGTGCACTACCTAGAATGGCAGAACAGAAGTTCTTTTTTTCTCTTTTTTTTTTCTTGATATGGAGGTGAAGATGGTTGGGATCCTCTTCCTACCACAGGATGAATGAAAAAGAACCAATGCTGCCTGGTTCTGGAATGGAGTTGATCTGCCATGTGTGATCTGGTATGCTCTAGCCACTCTATATCTTATAGTTTGTTCATTTTACATACTGTGTTTTTGGACTTGCTTCTTTTCTGTCCAATTTGACACATATTTTCACTATGGATGAAGAGTATACTCTGGTACAGAATGGGTGTGCCCCCTATACTTTCATGTAATTGAGTATTACACTCCATGGGTTCTCTTCGGGTACTTTCTGAAGGGAGCTTATATAGTTAACTTTTGCACCAGTTCTTCCACTACTTCAGTGTGGGATTCTAGCTAATATGCAAGCAGATGTAAATGTATTTCTGATAGATACCTCTGCTCACACTTTCAACCCATCCTCCGCACTTCTGATGTATCTTTTCTTGCCTAATTTCGAAGTGATGATTGAACAATCAGTATAGAGGGAGTCAGCTGTGCTAGGAGGGTGTTATACTACTATTGGTAGAGGGTTGTCACACACTTGTTTGCATGGCACAGTGTGCCAATACTACATGAAAACATGAGTTTAGGTGGGAACCTCAAGGCTAGTGGCAAGCAAAAAATTGTGCATATAGGGGCAATACATAATCAAGGAAAGTTAATATGCATGGGAGGTAAGTATCTGTTGGAAATACATTTTCTGTGTTGGAAATTGTTAATGTATAAATACATTACCTTATTTCCTGATGTTTTATTAGGTATAATCTTTAGGTGTAGTAACAAGTAAGCTAGCATATTGTATTTTAAACAGGTACACTAACTGCTAAAATTATAAAGTGAAAAATGGTTCTTTTGTAATAGTACCTGCAATCAGGCATGGTTTTGTTGAGCTGGATGGTGTGTCCTCATTGTGCTCATAACTGTGTTAAAATCTTGAATTATTAATTGAACTAAACATATATTTTTATGTAATACCTAATATTTGAAATACATATAGTGAGATGAAAACAAGGGCTTGATGTACAACTGAGAATTGAAATTGGTTTTAATGGAAAACAGTGCTTCACAGCTTGTGTATAATCTCCATGAACACACAAGAGTAGCCAGTTTGTGTCAAGATTGCTTACATAGGTCATTGTGTTATTTGTTGCAGAGTTTGTGCTTGTGTCTTTTTTGTCCAATATTGGAAGGCTTTTAAAATTCATTTTTATTGGGTAGGTTTCATTGAATTGTTGACAACTGTGATCATTAAATATCTGTATTGTTGAAGTGTAATTAACTAATTTCTAAAATTGTAGAAGGATTTAAAGGAATTGGAATGGACTGGAGAGCATTTTTCAGATGTTTAATGCATATCTACATGTTAAATTTTAGCTTTATTCCAACAATTTTAACTCAAATGTTTTGAAATTGATTATTTTGTCATTGTGTAATTTGCAAAGAAAAATTAAATTTCAAACTTACGTTTCTGTGCAGCTTTGAAAGGGGTCTCCTATAAATAACATACTTATAGATTTTTTTATAATTTTTCTATTTACTAAGAAATTATTATTCTTTTAGAACATAATTGTTCATATTTTGTTTCTCAGTTTATTTTCCTTCTCTTTCACTGATTTTATTAGTACAGCCTTTCTTCTACACCTTTTTATGATCTCATAGCACAGTTACTAATGAAGTTCAGCTTTGACAACAGTTACAGGCAAAGTTTAAATACCAGAAATTTAGGAACAAACCACATTTCTGGGCATTTTTTATAGCTTCTTTAGATGTTACTGAAAATGTTTTTTAATTATATTTGTTTGAAAGCTATAGAACATTTATTTTGTAACATCAGATAGGTAAGCCTAGATAGGCTTAAAAAGTACAGTGAGTGACAGAAAAATATTCTGATATATGTCCTTTACTTGTTGAATATTATTATTAAGTTTATAGTTCTCAAACAATCCACATAAAAAAAGGAACTTATAATTTATTGATAAAAAAATATATTTATATGATATAAGTTGATTTTAATCAAGAATATTATTATCAAAATTATTTTACCCAGTCTAGCCTGACACCATTTTTAAAGGTCATGTTTTAGGCCACCAGTAAATCTTTATCAGCTTTTGTGGTGTTTTACAACTTATAGCTGAAAGTGGTTGCTATTGCAATCAGAAAAATAATTAATCAAAAGAAATATATTGATGAATATCAGTCAAGTTGAACCTGATTGTATATATGGAATGAAATGTTCTGATCAACATTTAAATTCTGGGATGAAATGAAGTATTTTTAATGTTTTTCAAAAGTATTTACAACAAAATTTGTGAAATTTTATGAGGAAAAAAAATGATTGTAAAATTAAATCAAATTATATGAATTTATTTTTACTGTTTAGGAATTTGTTCTACATTTCATGGAATCTGGTTAAGTATTTTCACTGTGGGAAGGAAAAACTTGAGGGATGTCATTAACAACCCTCCAGTCTGGAAAGTGTTGAAATACAAATGAAATGAGAATTAATAATTTTGTTGATATATACTCATCTGTTGTATGCTCTATCTATTGTCATATTATCACATACATTATTTAAGATAGTGTACAGGTGTTTAAAAGTTTTATGTTACTTATTTTGTCTTCCTGGATTTATCAGTTCTTAATCTCATTCTTGATGTGGCTGGTTGGATTTTTTTTTGTTCATTGCTTAAATATTTCTGTAGAAACATTTTCTTAGTTGTACTCTAAAGAATTTTCTTTAAAAAGCCAAAGCATATTCTCATTTGTGTTTTAGAATTATGTAGATAATGAGGAATATATGAAATAACAGATTTTTATGTACTATATACTTTTCTCTCTTTGTATGGAATAGAATATATTTATTTTTTCTTTTTCACAAAACTCAAAAATTTTACGTTAGTTTCTTTTGTACTTGTATTCATTACAATATAGGTTTGGAATACAAAGGTTTTAGGATAAACAAAAATCACAATAATTTTGGACAGTGCAGACTGTACATCCAAAATCTGTTTTTGTTTTAGAAAATTGATTGATTTTATAAAAATATTTTTACTTTCTTTCAGTGAATTAGAATGCCTTGCTGATCTCTTACGATCATTCTTAAAAATTGGCCAAGTTGAAAATCTCAAGTACCAGTACTGTGATGAGGATCTAAGCTTTTTTGACTCCAGTAGCAGTAGTAATGGTGCCTCTGACATGGAACAAAATAATTTGGAAGACGAACGTGAGCCTCAGGTGACGTGGGTTGTCCGTGAACAAGTTGCAACTGTTAACCTTGCTAGAGAAACCTAAGCTTTAGAGGCATACTTATGTTTTATACTCTTTGTATTTGCCTAAAGTTGTGTATGATACACATTTCATAGAAGCCAAAGGTAAGGCTTAAATTGGGAGAGGGGGTTATACCAGCAAAATACCTGACATGCTTATACTACATGCAATGTAGCTATCTATTGTGATTTGATTTGGAACTATGATAAAAAAGATTGATGTAGTTAAGAAATAACATTTTTCTCTCTCTTTCTTTTTTTTCAATTATGAGTCTTGAAGTGTTTTTATTAAATGAATGAATTATGGCATTAATTATAAATAATGCCATTGAATGTTTTCTTATTAAATGTATATTGTTTTAATGTTTTTGGCAAATAAAACATTTATAATTGGTTAATCAATGACAAATTGTAGAACTAAAGTTCTAAATTTATTGCAAGCCATAGTTTTTGAAATGTAGTATGCGTGTTCATTTGGAGAAGTTTTTATTTTCATTAGAATATTTATCAGTAGCCAAAAATACAATCAGTAGTTTATTGCTAATCAGCTTTTAAAATCAATGTAACTGGTATTTCTGTGATGATAAATGGTGCATGCTTATAGCTAGTGAGAGATTTTTATAAATACGAGAAAGAATAATCAAGTTATCAAACTATATGTTAAGTCAACTAACAAAGTAGAGATTATTGTATGTGGGAGTTTAAAAAGCATGCTTTTTATTGTTATGCAAGTTAACTTAGAATGTATCAAATATATGAATGAAAGAAATGATATACATTAGGTTATTAATTCAATATGTGTCATGTAATGTTATTTGTTTTGTACTTAAGGAACATTTTATATTAATTACTTTTTTGCATATACATGCAATTCTACATAGACAAGAAAGTCATGCAACTTAGGCCAAAAATTAACATTAAAGTACTTTTTTAAGTCTGTTCTCAGTTAGAATCTAATTATTATTTAAATACTAATTACATGAATTAGAACATTTCCATTCATATGTCCACAGGACTAGGAATTCAGTTTAGTAACCAACTGTATTGGAAAGGCCAATTTTTTGTTTAAAGCTGATAGAATCTTGTTAATCATGCATGTGTGAAAACTGATTAAGAAATTTGATCTCTTAATTTGATTTTTTTATACCTTAATAATGGGTGTGCCATAAACAATGAGCTAAAGCCCCATTAAATGTTATATCTTTGGGATGGGATATTTCACATGTAATTATACATTTTGGTTTCAAGAGTTCTGTTTATCTAAACCTGAAATTTCAATTCAGCAATGTTTTTTGTAGGACAGGAAACTCTAAGTATTCAGATAATATTGTTTGAATTATTTGATAAAACAGACTACAGTACATTGCAATAAACTCTTACCTTGCTCCAGCATCATATCATGATATTTAAATAAAAGATGTCTTACTTTCTTAAATGCAAATACACTACCATTTTTTAAAAGCTTCAGCTTTGTGATCATTAACAGAAAATGTAGGAATTAAAACAACTTATTTTAGGCCACTTATGTATTTATTAAGGTTTTGTTCAATTAAATGTGTTATTTAGAATAAGAAACCTAATCTGTTCATAGTTTTCACATAATATATAGTAAAATATATTTTGTGTTTTTGATAAGTAATGAAAGTGTCACATTATGATTAACTTTTGATCAAAGCAAGTTGCCTAATTATATCACAATTAATAATTAACCCAGTAATGAAATAAGTAATTTAACATACTGATCTTACTAGGAGTATGCAAAGTCATAAAACAAAAAGTTGCATGGATTAGAATTCACTGATTCATCATTTGTTTAATCTTGCTGTTAGATATGTGGGTTAGTTCTAAGTCTATACACTGAGCTAACAATGCAAATTAAGCTTCATAACAAAAAATATATAATGAAAAAGAAATATATTAAACATTTTAACCCATGATATTAATGAAAGTAACATGAGAGAGATAATAGAATAAAAGTCTACTGGAACTGTATCAGGAAATATGCTAGTACTAGCAGAGACCTGCAAAACATTTGCAGTCAAAGTAGTATGTTTATTGCAAGAGTACTTCTTTAAATACAGAATTTATAGAATAACACAAAAGAATTGTAATTGCAGACATCAAAATCTATAAGTCCACTGGTCTTAGGCCTATTGCTAGTTAAGCCTTTATTAAGTATGGCCTATATTCGATAAAGAGATAAATTAACACTGTAACTTGTATACATTTTTTGCTTTAGTTTAGTTAGGGATAAACTTTACCATACTTAATACTATCAATAAATAAACTTATAATGTTATTGTACAACCTAGCATTAGAGCTGTTTAAAAACTGTTTATAAGCCTTTAATATGTAATATTGTACAAAATGTCTACTAAAGTATATTTATATCTGCCTTTTGTTTACATCCATTGAAATGATGTATACAAGCACGTGCATATAGATAGTAAGGTGTGCACACATTTTCAGGACAGGCAAAACTGAGTATTTTTATAATAAATAACTTACTAAAAACATACAAATTAGTGGTTTCCTTCATGCTCTGACACTAATTATCTGTTGTTTAAAAAGTGTGATACCATGTGTGTAAGTAAAAAAAAAACATTTTCCTAGAAATGTGTGTGTACTACTTGATACACATATTTAATTTGTTTTATTTTAGCATAGAATCTTGTATACCTGTTCACATAAAGTTAACAGGATCTGTTCTTGTACAGAAGTATTAGAAACCATTCAGTATGTGTAGGTCAAGAGTACAAATAAACTATAAAAAACATTAAACATTTAAATCTTACATGTTATACATATTTTTTGCTGCTCTTAATGTTATTTCTCATTGTGAAAAGTACAGATTAACCAAACAGATTTTCATTAGTTGAATAAAAAGTAACAAAAAAGTTTGTATGTTTATGGTTTAACTATCATTCCTGTAGTTTTTTATTATGTTTGATCATAGTTTGTCATTTTGGCATATACATGTGATAAAAATTAGATTGTAGTTTGTCACAATCCTTAGTTTTATATTGTTCTATTTCCTATAATCTTTAGAGCAATTAATGCAGTTGTATTATAGGACTGTATAATATTTTAAAGTTTTTTTTTTTAAGTTATGTAGGTTACTTTAGGTTCTTCATACGTGAGGTTTCAAAGTTTAAGGCTTTAATAATATCTATCAGGACCTAATGTCATAGAGCACTAATTGTAGCATGGAACTAGCTGAGTAGTTATGAAAGGTTTGCTAGTTTTTAAACATTTTTATAAGTTATCCAAATGAAAATTGGAAGGATTTTTTTTTACTTTAAATAACTTTGTAAACCTTTAAATTTGATTAATAAACACATTTATTAAATGTTTTTGAATTTTCTTGTCAATGTAGAATGCTTTTTTTCTGTATTTAGTGGTTATTTATTCAAAGGCAAAAGTAGTTAAATTTGTTAATTTTGAAAATTATTTAATTTTTGTTGTTTTAATGTATTAAAGTTATAGAAATAGAGAAAATTAAGTAGACATCTACAAAAAGAATTTCAGATCCAAACAATTTAATTCACTTAAAAAACTTTTATATGCTAGAAATTCAAAAAAATAAATTCTTATTAATGGCAAAGAACTTTAATGGCTAGAATTTATGGAGGCTGTAAGTATTAACTAGCAAGAAGTTGCATCTATAGCTTCATGTAGGAAAATTCAACTTACTGATATGAATCCTGAGAGTGATTGAATTTTGCATGTCCTGAGAGTGAGTGGATAAGCTGTGCCCTGAGAAGGAGTGATGTGTGTGTGAGGGAGTGGCAGTGATTGAATTTTGCATGTCCTGAGAGTGAGTGGATAAGCTGTGCCCTGAGAAGGAATGATGTGTGTGTGTGTGTGTGAGAGAGATTGGTAGTGATTGAATTTTGCATGTCCTGAGAGTGAGTGGATAAGCTGTGCCCTGAGAAGGAACGATGTGTGTGTGTGTGTGTGAGTGAGTGGTGGTGATTGAATGTTGCATGTCCTGAGAGTGAGTGGATAAGCTGTGCCTTGAGAATGAATGGTGTATGTTTACAGGGGTGGTGGTGACTGCATGTCTGATGTGTGTACTGAGAAAAAGTGAATGATCTCTGCCCCGAGAGTGTACAATGTATGTCTCGAAAGAATGGGTGGTTGAATGATACACGTCTTGCATAGATGGGTTTCATTGAGTATTATTCTGCTTTTTTATTTTGTTTTCTTGATGTGACTTCTCAGTGGGTCAGTGGTAACCTTGCAGACTTAGTGCTAGAATCCAGGGTTCAATTCCCTTTGGTAAACAGAGTGCATATAACACATTAGGTGTCTTTTTTGCTGAAAACAACAAACAAATCCCTTGCACATAATGTATTGTGTAATAAGAGAATGTTTAACATTTTGTAAAATACATAATTTCAAATATTAATGATTATAGTGAATAAGATATAAAGTAAAGTATGAGCCATATTTTCAATGCAACATGATTAAAATTAGTTTTATTGTCTATGCTGTTTCAGTTACTTTATAACAATATCCTACAAATGTGAAGGGCTGGTACTTGATGAAAATCCAGTAAGTTCAACCTAAGAATTTTTATTGTAATCTATAAACATGTATGACCCACTTTCCATACCAATTCATGTAAAATAACAGCAAAAATGATGAATAAACTTGTGTATCAGGTTTCTTAATTTTTGACTGCTTACATTAACCTTACAAAGTAGTTATCAAGGTATACTATTGTGTAAATGCTCGCATTCTTTTATTTCTTTTGGACATAATGATCAATTTAATTGATATATATACACACACACAGAAGAGCCAGACAAATGTTTTTCAAATCTTAATATGGGAAATAATTTTTTCTTGGAATCATATTCTTAACTTGTATTTTCCAATACTGTTTTGGAAATGTGCATTTTTTTTTATCATGTAATATTTTTGTTTTGACAAAATGTTATAAGATATTGGTGTAAAATTATTTATGTAAAGTGTGCCCTTTTAGTAATTTTATAAAATTTTGACTTTATATGGAGCAGGGTATAATGCCTTAGAACAGTACATTATTTTCTGTGTTTTCATTCCCAACTAAACAAATTTCAGTTTAAAGTTTTAAAGCAAAAGTTTAGTGGATGTATGTACCATTTTCTCTTATAATGCTTTTTTAGCCGTTTTGTATTTTCAGATATTTATACACTATTTCTATATTTATTCATTGTTTTACTACTTTCAGCTGTAACTTGAGTAAACTGAATTTAGTTAAATTACATTTTACATGTAAAAGTAGTTATGTTAAGCCCATTCTCTAAAATCAGTGGTGTATAAGCAATGACTTTTCTTTTTGTATGTCTGTAAATTGTTATGTTGGATTGATCACTGACGTCTTAAAAAGATGGGCATGAACTTGTATTTAGCATTATTGTCATATTTTGGAGCTTATGTGATCACCTAAGCCTAATTAGTAATTAATTCTTTCCATTATTTATTTATAAGAGGCCACGAATGTCCCTGTGGTTAGTATGTCAGATTGTGGAGCTGTGGGTTAATTTTTTCACGTCCCATTACTATAACAAAAATTGCACTATGCATTCTGGGACCAAGGGTACAGCCTAAGGGGGACAATCAAATCTTACTATTCCATCAGTCAAGAGTTGGAGTTAGATGCTGTTTGCTAGCTGCTTTCCCTCCAGCCTATGAGTTCAAAATTTGAGATAGCTAGAGCAGATAGGCCTTGAGTAGCTTTACACAAATATCCAAAACAAACTATTTACTTTTCTTATGGCTAGATCCCACTTACTATTTTTTTATCCTTTGTGTCTGTTGCTAATCTGCTGCCATCTCAGGGATGTCCTGAGAAGAACTATTTTTGCATTGGTATTGACTGGGCTTTGTTCCTGGGTATTCTTGATGGAAAGTTTGGGTATTATCCACTCAGTTGTGGTATTTTTTATTAGAACCTGAATCAACTAACCAGTTTGTTTTCAAAAGGGGTATCCAGGTTTTGCTAACTTTTATGTTAGGCTGACTGAGTGTTTTATCAGTTAGATAGATGTAGAAGGTTTCTTTTATATTGTTCTTGTGTGTCTGGTTAATATCCAATTATTTTATTGTGATTTTAATTTATTGTATATTCTTTTTTCTGACATGAGAGGCTATTATGTATAGAGTGGTATTACTGAGTCTTGTACATCTGTTATGCTCCTGAATTCTGACTTTTGTTGATCTATTTGTTTTTCTCGTGTCATGGAATGCACGTTGCCAGGGGATGTTGTAAATGATGTTTTCCTTTCTGTACTAACTGTGGTCATATTGTGTTGTGGCTTCTGATTACTGTTCTAACTTTATACTCTTTATATATCTTTTGTATGTTTTAAGAGAGAACTCTGACATGGGTGAATGTAGCTGTGTGTTTTCATTCTGTATGTTTTAAGAGAGAACTCTGACATGGGGGAATGTAGCTGTGTGTTTTCATTCTCTATGTTTCAAGAGAGAACTCTGACATAGAGGGATGTGGCTGTGTGTCTTCAGTTTTCTTTCTGTGTATTATTTATGATGTTTATCTTCTTTAGACAGTGTTCCAGATGTGTATTGTTAAGGAGGGCTGTAGTGATGTATTTTTCTTCCTTCTAAGCATTCCCCCAGGTGGGAAAGCAGTAAGCTTACGGACTTATAATACTAAAATCTGGGGTTTAATTTCCTGTAGTGGATACGACAGATAGCCCAGTGTGGCTTTGTTCCAAAACACACAAGCATCTTCTGTATTACAAGTCTTGTTCATTCTGGAAACTAGGCATTTCATGATGCTGTCTTTACACTGTTTGGTAGTTTCATCTATAGACGAGGAATTTAAGCATATCTGTGGGTTTTCTGAAAACTTCTGTGGTATACGAGTTATGTGACTTAATAAACATCACGTCTAGGAAAAGAAGCAAATTTTGTTTTCAATTTCCGTTGTGAATTGTGTTGTGAGATATTTGTTCAGGTACTTAATGAATTTCATAATTTGCAGCCATATTATAAATATATCATGAACATACCGGAGTCAAATCTTAGGGCATGAAGTGACTTTTTTGAGACTGTTAAACTTTCAGATGTTCTCTTTAGAGGCTAGTGATCATAGGTTAGATCCTAACATTAGATCTTCTAATTGAAGGTAGTATTTATTTTCATACTAGAAGTAGGTTGTGTTGATACAGAAGGTTGCGAGTTCTGTTTTAAGGGTTGATATGTTAGTGATGAGCTTGGATAAGCCCCAGCTAATAATTTTATCTTGTGTAAAAGAGAAAAATAAAAGAAGCCTTTCATCCACCTAACTGATAACAAACTCATTTATCCTTCCTTAGAAGTCATCAAAGTTAGATATCCCTCTTGAAAACATTCAAATAGTTAGTTGATTCAAATTTTAGTGGAGGAGACCCCAGTCGAGTAGATCATGCACCAGGCTTGTTGAATGTATAGGCAATAAAATATGACAACAATTAGTATCCGATCTTCACAACTTACCTTAAGTACTTGATAGTTAGCGAATGGGACAGGGAATTTTGGCGTGAAGCTGGAAAGCTCCACACTTTAAGTTGTGGCATGAAATAAAAGTAACATCGAATCCCGTTCTTCAGGTCAATGAGGTGGACAAGGCCTTTGTGATTAATAATTCAACGTTAGGGGTTTAGCCGATGTGCGCCATTAAGGTTGAAAATCACAACCTTTTAAAAAGTGTTACAGATTTTGCTTTGTTCGGATATTCACGCACAGCTATGTACGAAAGCTATCTGCGCTAACCATTTATAAACTAGAGCAAAGGTAGCTATTCAAAAGCACTCACTACCAATTATTGGGCTACTTTAATCGAATAGGGGACTTGGTCGTCATCTTTACAATGCATCCACGGTCTCACAGGGCAGAGCACTTTTAGCAGGTACCCAAACTACTTGATGGTGTCTGGAGGGAAGGCAACTAGTCAACAGAACCCACCGCCAAATTTTGGGCTACTCTTCTATGACCGAATTGTGGGATTTGAATATTATCCTTATAACGTGCCCACGGTCCCAAAGCACAGAGCATAATGTTTTTTTTGTGGTGACGGGACACGAACCATGAGCCATGTTCGGCCAGTAGGCAAAAATATAATCATAATCAATCCAGGATCATTTTCGATACCTGTTTAGTTGATAGAGGTGTGACCACTGGTGGATCCAGGGTTGGGTGTTGAGCGGTTGAAACCCCACACCTTTTTTCGATGGCCTTTTAATCAAAGGTACCCTTAGAGTTAATAAAGAAAGTTATTTTTTCAAAAGGTTTTATGACCTGGTGGAAGACCTCTCCCCAAAAATCGTATATCTAGCCACCAGTGACTAACACGAACTTCTGCACGATGCGGCGAAGTTTGTCTGCTGGAACCTAGAGAACAATTAATATCTAAAGCTGGATTTTGGCGCATATGTTAAATTGTAGCCTTGAATAAGAAACAAGGAATATTAAAGTGGAAACTAATAGAGAATCTTAATTAGTTTCACTGTACGTGGTTTCAATAAAGTAGGAACTGATTTTGCGAAACCTTGTCTACTCATGATAAAATGGTTAAAAAATATTTAGTTTCTACTGGGAAAAGGCAGGTTTGAAACCAAGATCTTACATATAAGAAATGTTAAATGTGAATCTATAGAAATATAATACTACTGTCTGTTGTATGTCCATGTAACTACTTCGCAGAGTGTGGATAGATCTTCACCAAAATTAGTACGAAGGTTCATTAGATCCATGTGTGGGTACATACAAATTTTTAGTTTTGCGGTTTTTATGGGCATTTTTTACCACTACTTCGCCCCCAATAAATGGATCTTCAAATTTGGTATGGAGGTTCATTGGTTCCATGGAGAGATACATACAAATTTTCAGTTTTGTGTTTTGCTGTTTTTATGGACGTTTTTGTGCTTTTAACACTACTTCCCCCC